>NW_025221020.1:1738801-1838469 GCF_014066325.1 Apis laboriosa
CCCCCCCCCCCCCACTCCACCCGATTATATATCGCTTCATCAATCTCTGATCTATCACTGTTCTCCTTATTTCGATTTTATTATCGTGTAAATCGTGCCTGGTCGTCGATTATTGTACAACGAGAAAATACATACGTTTTTAGGTGATAAGCCAAGGATTTGTCTTTTTTTTTTTTTTTTTTTCTTCGAAAATTCAAAATCAAACGAAAAGTAAAGAAAAATAAAATAAATAAAAAAAAAAAAAAAAAAAAAGAACGCCAAAGAATACAATTGCGTCAACGATTATCATAATCGATATAAAGAAACAACTTTCCCTCGAAGTTATTTCGTATTTCTTTCATATCGATCCTCTCGATCGATAGCTCGTTATTCTTCCTCGATTCCTCATTCTCTCTTTTCATTTCACGAAACTATTTCATTATTCCGACACGTTTCTTTTTTTTCTTTTTCATTCGTTTTTTCCTTCACGTATATGGGAACCATACTCGACGAACCGATAGCTCGATCCTCCGCGAATATCGAAAACGTACCCCCCTCTCCTCT
Organism: Apis laboriosa; assembly: GCF_014066325.1. Lineage (NCBI taxonomy): Eukaryota > Metazoa > Arthropoda > Insecta > Hymenoptera > Apidae > Apis > Apis laboriosa. The sequence continues at coordinate 1,739,345 of NW_025221020.1, forward strand.
CTTCCATAAAAGCCTGAGATGTGAACGAAGAAGAATGCGATCCCGAGAATTTTATTATGGGGATAACCGATAAGAATGGGTCGAGCTTTATCGAGAATCGTTTCCATTCTGCTCCACTAATTTTTTTTCACTAAGCTCCACTCTCTTTTTATATATCCATTTTATTATAGTATATATATATATATATATATATATGCTCGATAATCGAAGGTTATACCTGAAACCGTATATACCTTAATTTGCTTTTAACGCGTCTACTTCTTACTTCTTTCTTTCCTCTTTCTTTCTCTTTCTCTCTCACTTTTAACGCCATTTCTTCACATTTGACTTTAACCGCGTTATTAATAATAATAATAATATTAAATAGCCGGTGAAAACGCGATGTAAAAAAGAAAAGAAAAGAAAAAAAAATAATAACGAATAAAAAGAAGCAATATATATGTAAAAAAAAAAAAAAAAAAAAAAAAAAAAAAAAAGAAAAAAAGGTGAGAATGGCTTGTACAAAATATATTTAAAACTCACAGAATTTCTTCTTCGTTTCGTACATAATCGCAGAAGCGCTTTACTCACAAGTGCCTGTTCTATCTCCTTCTCTATCTATCTATCTATCTATCTATCTATCTATCTATCTATCTGTCTTTTCTCCTTTCTTTCTCTTCTTCATTTTCTTTTTCTTCTTTTTTTTTTTTTTTTTTTTCTTTCTTCGAATCATTTCTCTTTAAAATCTATTCATCCGTTTCTCTTCGTTCTTTCATTTCGTTTATCTTCTCTGTTTAAACCCTGTTAATCGGCTCCCTTACGCAAAGTATACCCTTTTATCGTTTAGGAAACGATCGGTGTACAACGACACGTACAACAACAGAGGATAGATCGGAACGAACACCGAACGTAAACGGTGGAAAAGTGTCGCGCGCTGTTTCACTCTTTTCAATTAAAACTCTTCTCCAATAAGCTCTTTTGCAGCTTTAGCCTTCACATCGCGCATCGTTCGGCTGCCATGCTTCCAGGCTGTACATGTGTACGATTGTTGTCCCGTCTGAATTCTTTTATCTCGAGCCGTGCATCGATCATTCGTCAATCGAATTGGATTAAAAATTTACACATACATATCTGATGATTAAAGAAGAAAGGGATTAAACGAGATGCTCGATGCACGCCTCGATTTGCGCCATTTTCTTTCTTCGTCGAACGTGATTCACGATCGATCGATCGAACAAAGCGCACGAACGAATGAATCGCGGACGAGGAGTCGAAGAGATCGAATGAGTCACGATCGACCTCTTAATCTTTAAGTTATTAATTAGTATGTATACGCTCTAATAATTGTCCATGTCTCTTATCTGTCGACTAATGATGTTGCTCTTGCATTATGTTCGCAGAACGCGTCAAAAGATAAGGTAAAGCTTTAAACAGATCAGATCGTAGATCGGCATGCATTCTTAGTGATTGAGAGATGAAATAATAATAAATGCGTGTTATTATTAGATAACGTGAAGTAGATTACCAGGGATTGTGTGAACGAACGAACGCATAAAGAAAATATATCGTAGGATTAGATGTAAAACGCTTGCTAAAAACCGCCCCTTAACGATACGAATCGCGTTTTGTTAGAACGAAGATTAATCTTTTTTTCTCTCTCTTTCTCTCTCTCTCTCTCTCTCTCTGTCCCTTTTCGACGCCTCGTTTTTTTCAAGCAAGATTTTTGATCGTTACCCGAGAAGATCGATCTTTCCTTTCTTTTTCTTTTTCACGGACACACTTCTCTCGCACCTTTTTCTTTTTTCCTTTTTTCTTTTTTTTTTTTTCTTCACTAACATTGTGCACGGCTTTTCGAATGACGATAAAGAGAGAAGAATCGTTTGCAATTAATCGAATTTGAATTTCCTGAAAGCAAAAAAAAAAAAAAAAAGAAAAAAATCGATATATAATATCGATCGAACGAGCGATTTTTTAACAATTTTTTAATCAATTTATTTTGTGAATTTTTCGCGAATCTTTTACCCTCTCCCCCACCCCCCACGAACCCCGTGAAAATGCCGCCCGTTACACACCCTGCTTTGCGAAAGTTTACGAAACCACCGCTAACCCCGGACCCTGGCGTGTGAGAATTTCGATCGTGTTATGGTCCAAGCAACGGCCCATCTAACGTACGTTCTCTCAAACTTTGCAGAAGAAGCCCGACTGGTCGAAGAAAGGCGAGGAAAAGAAGGTAAAGGAGGAGGAGGTCGAGGCATGAGGCTATTGACGTTACGCTCGTTCTCGACATGTTTTCTCGAGAAGGGATCGTCCATCCATCCATCCAGATAACATCTCGCAACAAGCAACAAACTTCCTCATTGCTACTTCTTTTTATTCATTCTTTTTTTTTTTTCTTCTTCTTCTTCTTTTTTTCTTCTTGTTTCTTCTCGTCTCGATTAATATTACAATATTGCAACTCCCGAAATGCACGTATAAAAAAAAAAAAAAAAAANAAAAAAAAGAAGAAAAGATCAAACCGTATGTGCCCGTATGTCTCGTTCGTCTACGATGAATTCCTCGATTTTTATCGAGAGAATTCACCATCGGATATCGATTCGTGTTCTAATCCAAAGAATTCAGAATTTTGTGACTGACCGATTTCTTTTTTTTTTCTTTTTTTTTTTCTTCTTCTTCTTGTTCTTCTCGTCTACGAGATATATGTATATATATATATTTTTTTAAAAAGGAAACAAAAACCCTGTATCGTTCTCCGTCTCTGTTGATTTGTTTTTTTTTTTTTTTTTTTTTTTTTACACTGTCAATCCTCACTCATGTATCACTATGTTGATTCGTAATTCTCTGTGAACCGGATGAAGATAGAAATGAAACGTAATTGGAAATAATAACAAGAAAGGGAAATCGTTACTTAAGATTTATTGTAAATCAAAATATTTAACAAGTATGAAATACATTGTGGCTGTGTGTTCATTCCCCTATTTCCCACCATTTCCCATTTTGTTTCTCGTTCCTTCCTCGTTACGTCGATTTTATGTTCTATGTTCTTTTCGCTCATCAAAGGGGACAGTCTTTTTTTTCTTTTTTCTTTTTCTAAATAAAGTAAAAAGTAATTATTACGATTATCGATGTATACGTATCGTTTCTTCGCGTCACAACTGTCGCCTTCGATTAAATTTATCGTTTTTATTAGAAGAATCGTAATCTCACGATTGTCAACATCTCACGATGTTGGAGACTTGTTGAAAGTTTCGCGATTCGAGATACTTTTACGAGTTAATTTTCACGTACTTTTACGACTCAATCATCAGATTATTAAGATTCTTTTTCGCGCGAGAAACGAAATTTTTATCACGTTCACGAGGCTTCGCTTCTCGAAAAGTTTGTAAACACATCAAAGAGCCAATGAGGCGTGTCGAATGGCGAAGCGTGTACATTCAACCGAGAAATTTTACGCCACGTCTTATACGAATATCGACGGTGCCTATATCATAAGAAACGAAGGCTCTTGAGCTTCGTGTCGAACGACACGAAATTGTCGATATCGTTCGATTTAATTTCCCCTTTTTTTCTTTCTTTTTACTCGACACTCGTTCGCTCAACACGAGTCTCGCGAGAAGAATAATCCATAGAAATTGAATTCGCAATCGAGAAACGAGCACGGTAGGTTGAACATCAATCAGATCACGCTTAATTCACGATTCGCTAAATAAGCTTGTAAACCTTTCTCGTTTCGTTACGATCCACTGTTCACGTTTTCGGTCATCGTATTATTCCCTTTTCGTCGTAGAGAATAGCGCCATCTGTCGCGATAATCCGTCAACTAATTTTTCGTTCACACATTTTTCTTTTTACGACGAATGCGCGTTCAGAATTACACCCGCGTATAATTTCGCGAAACGAGGCTCGTTCGTGGGACGCGGACTCGAATTACCGTAGCATTGTTTATCATTGGAACGGCATTGTTTAATTATCTTGGCAATATTCGTTATCGCGAACGGCCATTGATTTACACTATCGAACGGCCACGCGCCGTGACGGCAAACTCTCCAACGTTGTCGCGTAGAGAGCGTTATTATCATTCGCTCGTACGAATCGTGTGTCCATAAACGACGACCTTTAACGCGGCTGCGCGTGAAATATGCACGATGACCGTAAATCAAACGATTTAACGCGTGCGACGCGTTTAAAATGCGCGCCGTATATAATTTTATCTCGACCGGTTGAATCAAACCGAAATCTCGTCGAGTAAATAATAAACATTCGTTTTACCACATTTTTCATCCTTTCGTGTTCGTATTTTTCTAATAAAATTATCGGAAGCTTTGATTATTTTGATTGAAAGCGTTTCGAGATTTCGGGATGGAGATAGATAGTATTATTATTTCCGTGTAGGAGGAACCAGCTCCACCACCCGAACCTCCACAACCAACGCCATCACCGACACCCGCGCCACCAGAAGCCGCTCCAACGCCATCGCCAGAACCCCCAACGCCATCGCCAACGCCATCGCCGGTACCTCCCGCAGAGCCAGCTCCTCCATCGGAACCTGCTCCACCCGCGGAAGGGGCAGCACCGCCACCACCCCCACCAGGTCAGTGCAGCGACCAACCGAGCATCTATTATTCACAATTTCCACGTAGTTTTACATCACGTATATCTATATATCTATATATATATATATATAACTTTCGCTTTCATTATATTCTCTTCTCTTAATTACGTTTGCACTTTTCATACGCGAGCATAAACCGCTCCATCATCGGGGACGAAACGAACCCGGGCCTCTTTAGATTAGAGTAGATGTAGTCCTTAACCCAAGGTGCATGTAATTGTTCAGAAGGTGCACCTGCAGAAGGGGCAGCACCACCAGCGGAAGGGGCGCCGCCAGCTGCTCCTGCGGAGGGAGCAGCGCCACCAGCGGAGGGCGCGCCGGCCGCACCTCCCGCCGAGGGGGCACCTCCCGCTCAAAGCGCGCCCCCTGCCGAGGGTGCGCCTCCTGCCGAGGGCGCACCGCCACCGCCGGAGGGGGCACCGCCAGCGGAAGGTGCGCCACCTGCGGAAGGTGCGCCGCCCGCCCAACCTGCGCCGCCCGCGGAAGGGGCGCCCGCACCACCACCGACTGAAGGTGATCTCGTCCCAGCTTTTACGATCTTTCACAAACTCGTTTGCAAACGATCCGTTCCTCTCGCATTCTTCCTTCTTCGTTTCCTTCTAACCTCTCAACCCTTTTGCGCTCGACCAACCCCTTTTCTCGAAAGGGGGCAAGTCCCATACTCGAGACACGTGAAATCATTTTTATATATACTTTTTAATAACAAAGAGATACTGTGTTCTTATTAATCACTCGTCTCAACTCGACCCTTTTTTCGAAAGGGGGAAATAGCATACTCGAGATATGTATGTGTGTATCTATACTGTGTTCTTATTAAATCACTCGAGCCTCAACTCGAGCGCAAAATTTGTTAATTCCAACGATTTTTCTCATCTTTAATTTCTTAAATTAATCGACCAACCCTTTTTTCGAAAGGGGGGAAATAGCATACTCGAGATACGTGAAACTATTTTTATACGCTTCCTAATAACAAAAATATAAAAATCCAAAGAACTTATTCACAAATCTATATTATGCTCTTACTAAATCACTCGCCTCAGCTCGAGCGCAAAAGGTTAATTCGTTAATTTCTACCATTCGTCTGATCTTTAATTTCTTAAATTAATCACGCTCGATCAACTCTTTTTTCGAAAGGAAGAAAGTAGCATATTCGAGATACGTAAAATAATTTTGATATATACTTTGCAATAAGAAAGAGATAAAGATCCAAGAAACTTATTCACAAATCTGTACTATGTTCTTATTAAATCACTCGCCTCAACTCGAGCGCAAACGATTAATTCAATTCCAACGATTCGTCTGATCTTTAATTTCTTAAATTAATCACGCTCGATTAACCCTTTTTTCGAAAGGAAGAAAGTAGCATACTCGAGATATGAGATTGTCTTACAGGTAACATGATTTTGATACACTTCCTAACAATAAAGAGATAAAGATCCAAGGAACCTATTCACAAATCTATATCGTGCTCTTATTAAATCACTCGCCTCAACTCGAGCGCAAAAGGTTAATTCGTTAATTTCGTCTGATCTTTAATTTCTTAAATTAATCACGCTCGACCAATTCTTTTTTCGAAAGAGGGGAAGTTGCATACTCGAGATACGTGAAACGATTTTCATATACTTTCTAATAATAAAGAGATACTGTGCTCTTATTAAATCATTCTCAACTCGAGCGCAAAATTTGTTAATTCCAACGATTCGTCTGATCTTTAATTTCTTAAATTAATCATATAAACCAACCCTTTTTTCGAAAGAAAGAAAGTAGCATACTCGAGATACGAGATTGTCTTACAGATAACGTAACATGATTTTGATACACTTCCTAATAATAAAAAGATAAAAATCCAAGGAACCTATTCATAGTTACTATACATTTATTAAATTATTAAATCATTCGCTTCTCGCTCGAGTTGTCGTAATGATTTGCCTCAACTCGAATGGTTAATTCATTAATTGCAACGATTTGTCTGATCTTTAATTTATTATATCAATCACGTTCGACCAATCCTTTTTTCGAAAGGGGGGGAAATAGCAAATTGGAGACACGAGATTATCTTACAAGTAACATAACATGATTTTGATACACTTCCTAATAATAAAGAGATCCAAGGAACCTATTCACAAGTCTGTACTTATTAATTTCATTAATTCATTAATTGCAATTGATTCGTCTGATCTTTGTTGATTTGTTAAATTAATGACGCGTGACGTGTTAATCGGTCGAGAATCCGAAGTGCTTGACTAAAGCGTTTGTGTGAATTTACGAAGGCGCGGCACCACCAGCGGAAGGTGCACCAGCACCGCCACCACCAGCGGAAGGAACCCCGGCACCACCTCCGGCCGAAGGTGCGGCGCCTCCTGCGGAGGCAGCGCCACCTGCAGCGCCAGCCGAGGCTGCCCCAGCTGCGCCCCCGGCGGAAGCTGCGCCGGCACCCCCGCCCGCCGAAGGTAATCCGCTCCCCTTTATTCGCTCCCTTTGCCTCGATTAAGCATTTCAAGCAGTTCAACGCAGGATCAATCAAATGCTTCTCCTCTATATCCGCCATTTATCACTCGGTGAAATTCGGTTCAGTTATTTTTGACCAATTTTTTCTCTCTCTCTCTCTCTCTCTCTCTTTTTACGAAAACAGTAATTTTTGTAACTCGATTCTCGCCTTGCTTCGAAAGTTCAAACGGAGGTTACTTTTCGTTTATTATTTTTCTTTTTTTTCTCTCTTTCTCTCTGCCTCGTCGATTTTTTTAATCCCCCTTTTTTTCAACTTAATTTCTAGCTAAGGTAATATTACTTTTGAAAGTTACACTGAACGTCAGCCCCGTCATTCGTCCAGTAATTCGTGGTTCGAAGTTCATCACATACGGTATGTTAAGATAATGAAAGGTTGACGTTCTAGTAGAGGACTAAAAATCTAGTCATCAGCCAGTAACGAGTAACGTTCGCACAAAGGTAGTTTGACTAATCGTATCATCTTATATACGTCTCGAACGTGATGACGTATTTGTTGACAAAAGAAACTAAACCTCTCTAACGACCAAATCTTTCGCATCTTCTCGATCAACTACGGTTCGAGCAGATGCTACTGTAACTTTTATAATTCTACTTCCTCGCTCTCGAACTTTCCGTAACTATTTTACCGAACGACCAAACAATGAATAAAACGATAGGCAGTAACAGTAATCGATCCATCGGAGAGCTTGTATAATAATAGTAATAATAATAATAATAATGGGAGGAAAAACCTCTTACAAATCTTCGAAAACTTTGACAAAAGTGGAAGAAGAGCGAATTCTTGAATTCTTCGAGAAAGTAACGACCGAGCTAAAAGGACTAAAAGTAAAAGAAAAACTCGATTAATCCAACAAAAACTAGATCCCTTCCGCATCAGCGGGAAGGGGAAGCTAACGTAGATGAAGAAGTAGTAATTTCCTCCTCTCTCTCTCTCTCTCTCTCTAAATAATAATAATTCCTATCTTCTTTTCTTTTCAGCACCGGCATCGTAACTTCGTCAAAGTTGAAACGGACGTTGAATGGTCACCTCGCTACACGATTACCATTCGTTGCATCGTCCGAATTTGCATGAAACGTGCACACGGATAAGCTAGAGTACGGATATTACAAACGTATATGCGTCGAGCCGTATCATACTCGACGCATCACGGTTCATGCGTTGCCTTGTCATCGTCGTCATCACCGTCATCATCATCGTCATCGTCGTAACCATTATTTTCGTCCCGTATACGCGTCACTTTCAACGTCACGGTATTCGTCAGTCATGCGTATCTCGAAGAATGAAAGCTAGGCAGAGCGAGAAAGATAACAGTGTTGTATATCGAGGGGGAGGGGGAGGAAAGAAGAAAGAAAAGGGGATGTTGTTTGTCATTGACGTGTTTTTTTTCTTTTTTTTTTTTTTTTTTTTTTTTTTTTTTTTTTTTCTTCTACAAACTCAATCGAGAGTATCATCACTGGGTGCCTGGAAAATTTTCCACTCTTGTCTCCGCCTAATAACAATAGGAGGAATATAAATAAAGCCGTGTTGCTCTACGAGGGGTGGAAGTGGTCATAAGCCGTTAATCGTCAAGGCTCATGTTCCTACTACTGAATTTTCTATCGATTGAAATCGAACGAGAATTAACACGAGATAAATATATGCAAGTTATATCGCGATATTTTTATGTAAATAATAATATAATACGATACGACGCGTTTTATTCGAAGATTAATGCAAATGTTTTATCAACACTTCCTTACACGAGTTGATTGGATTTCGTAATAAAAAATCTTTTTTCTGCGATCACCGATTCTCATTATTCTCGATAATTACTCCTTCCTTTTCTTCATTCATTTCATTTTCTATTATTTTCAGCGATTACGTTTCCGCTCCCTTGATTAATACCCGGAGGCTCGGAGGCTTTGATTTTCTCGCTCCGAGCCTTTATTTGGGAATGCTGTTAACTGCTTTATTATCGTATATCACATTGGGGTTGATAGCGATCATTTGTTTATGTTGCTCACTGTCGTGTATTTTGCTAATCCCTTTGTTGCTTTGTTTCTCGACGATATATGCAAGTAACGCGGAACAATAGACGGCTCCTACATAATAGAATTTACGTGGGTTAGTCTTATTGTGAATCGGTTTTCCCCTGTTTGCTATGTTGTCAACGCAATCGATTTCCCTACTATCGTGGTAAATTACTACGGTTAAGCGTATCGTAATTTAACAATATTCCAGCAATTGAAATGTTTGATATAACCGACTAAACAGAATCATCGTTATTTTCAATCTATATTTGCCAAAAGTCTATTATTAGTCATCATGGATAAACTGTATGATATATATATATATCATACAGTTAGATATAATAGATTAGTAAAATATACAAAAATGTCCCTAGCTACCCGATTCTTTTGTCGAGAAAAAAGATATCTAGTGATTTTTTCGTTCAAACGAACGAACGGACAAATCGACTTTTCACGTCTACGTACGTTTCGTGCGTGAACACGGCAGCTCGAAAATGATCACGTAATATCCTCGTATTCATCTCCGAGCTGTAAGACTGACAGATACAGAATGTAGAGTCGTTAAGCCGCGCGTAATTCGAAACTCGAGGTCGTATGCGTAGCGGTAAGCCAGCGGGCACAGCCAGTCAGTCGCGTTCCAGCCGTCGCGGTGGAAGGTGTTCGTTGCGCCTCTCTTCTCCAACTTTCGTGCGGACTCCGTTCGTTTCCTATTTCATACCAAAACAAATGGATTGTCCTTGCCTCCACGTGACACGTTGTGCGAACGTATCAGTGTTATCTCGCGTGCCTACCCGATAAATTAAGTGTGTCCTTCGTCGTGGATCGAACTCGTTGTGCGAACAAGTTGCTGCGTTACGCAATCTCTTCGTTCATTCGCAGCACGCGGGAAACTCTACAAACTTGCGGTGAATCTTCCTCGCGTCGTGTTTATTTTTTTGCTGTCACGCGGTCGTCCCGAGAACGCGCTCGGTAAGTCGTTGTTTATTACTCGATTGAAAAGAGGTTATTTGCGCGATGTGATCTTGTCAGGGTTATGGTGGAAATACGCGGGAATCTAGAACGCAAAAAACATAAAAAATGGCGACCGTTGTTTTGACACGTGTTTCACGCCGTTTGAATATCACGATTATTTTATTATTCTTAAGACTTATTGCAATTTGACGCAATATAAGACGTTTAATATATCGTCGATACGCGATAATTTTTTCTAATTATAAAGATTGTTCATATTCTTCTGTTCACTGTTTGCATTCTTAATAATCTTGCAACTGTTGATATTTCGAAATAATCACACGTATATGTAAGTCAAACGTGTGAAACGTTTATAGCATATTATCGAGAGACGTAAGTACAGTCATTTTTACAAACAATATATTTTGAAAAAATATTTAAAGAAGAAGACGAAATAAAGTATGAATAAGAATGAAATATAGAAAAATTCTCATATTATCGATTTTGTTCGTGCGTATAGTCATGTAGTTTCGATAAACTTTCGGTCGAACTTTGTCACTTCGTTTGAACGAAATGCAAATAAATCCTGCATGGTCGATTAGGCCGAACGATACGAGTTCGTTAAATTAGCGGAACGCTCGACAGACTTGTTTTGACAGTCATAGAAAGAATTCCGCCTGTTCGTTCCGGTCATACCGGTTCCCATGGCGTAAAGCCTATGAAGGAGGCGTAGGATAGGATAACAGGAGCGAGTGTGACGAATGGATCCGTGAAAAAGAGAGCAACAGAGGATCAGAGAGAACGGGTCAACCGACGACAAGAAATCCGACGTGCGACACTATAGATATTTCTCGTCCCGCAAGATGATCGTGCTAATACATATTAGCCATCGTGCCGGTTCATTTTGAGGTTAACTTCGTGCTTTTTTATCGATCTAGCGGAGGCGTTCGATTGTGTCTCGTAATTTGCTTCATTAAAGTAGCTACTATAGCAGCTACTTTAAACTTTAATTCACGATATTGATATTCTCGAAATAACGAAGATAAAGAAGAAAAATATAAATCAATCGTATTATCAATCAACTTGACGTGAAATTTGTCTAAAGTTTCTCGAAGTAGAAAGTAAGTTAAGCGTTAAAATTTCGAAAATATTTGAAAAATTATTACTTTAAAAAGCATTTTTTCAAAGTTTCTTCCGTTTTAAAATACGTTTCGGGAGCTACTTTTAGCTATTTTCGCGTTTTATTTATATATCGAATATAAATAAAAAATTGCAAGATCGTTGCCTCGATAGTGATTCTTAATTATAATATCTATCTAGCAGAGATCGTCAAGGTAGTTTGAATTCCAGACGGATAGTTGTGGTTTCGCGACGCGTCCACTAAGTGAATCGCACGTAGAACGGTTCAGTCAAGGTTGAAGTAGTTTTCTCGTTACTTAAAGTACCAGCTTACGTCCTCCGCTCGACAGATTTAACGCGCTCTTTTACCTTCTTTCGTATTCAAACCGACCAAGAGAACCGACCGCATGAATATTTCCACTTCGACTCTGTCGTGGTACGTCATGCTGTTTCACGATTTTCCTCGCGGATCTGATACACAATACACGTTTCGTTCGTATACGTTTTCCAAGTATTTTATGATCGTATAATAATAACGGTAATATATTTTCTTGTTTGATGTAATCTGGAGTAGGTTTGCATTATGCGAGTAACATGCCTAATAAATTAGCTGAGAATCTTCGACAATAACGGTAACAACAAATAATATTATTCGAAGAGAAATTTGAAAAAAAATTTTATAGCAGTGTTTCTCAACCCTTTTACTTGAGATAAATAACTTGCGATCATTCTTTCTTCGTTGTAAAATTCTCTATATCGAATAATTGCAAATAAAAATAACTGTTTCCTCCTTGATTTACGAGGCAAAGTTGAATATCCATGCTGTACGAAACACGATCCGAAGCAACCGTTTTCTTATCAGTAGGTTTTAATACGTGAAACGTAAACGCACGTTATCGACCATTTTGATTATACAAAACTATGTTAATCTTACCCGATAGACGAACATTTAGGCCAAAGCAAACACAACTTATCTTTCCTCGCTCGTTGAAATATCTATATTTCGCGTTTAAACAAAATTATCTTCGCACTATATTTCGTGACTTTGTCCCGAATTTTACGCCGATATCTAACGGAAATAGATTCCGGAAGGAAATTAGCCAGCTGGGATCACGTGTTCGGATACTGCTTTCAATTTAGGATTAAGAGCACTCACCGTTATTGGTGGCCAGACACGAGACTGTCTTAGTGTTTTGAGGTTACAATACGTCGATGGTTCTCCAATTACTTGAGGCATACGATCGTCTCCCACGCTGGATGTGTATCGAGGATACAAGAATAGAATCGATCTGTATACGTGTTATTTACATAGAGTATCGGTTGTTTCCCTCTTCGATTATTATTAATTGGAATTACCTTCTATATATTTATACTCTTCTTACGAGCCAACGAGGTTGGATCCGAAGGGATAATTTTAAAAAATAGATATCGGAAGACGTTTGCAAATAAGATAACTAACTCTCGTTTGAATATCAGGCACATTTCCAGGCGTCTCTCAGAATCAACATATCGGACGTTACGCGTATATATACACGTACATATATATGGTAACGATTTCTGCGAGCATACACAGAACGCTTCTATTCCGAGTGTCGAGTGTTTCGTTATCACTGTTATCACTTACTATATGCGTTACGTATATCTACACGTTTCCGTTTTGTATTCAAAAATACGCGACTCGAATTTTATAATAATTATGAAATAAATAATGAAAAAAGACTTCATCGATATTCATCGCTCTTCAAAACTCAAAGGTTAAATGAATCGGCCAATAAATGTACTAAATCTCGAAAAAATAAGAAAAAAAGAAAGCAGCAAAGCAAACTTTAGAAAAAGTAAGATTGCTCCAGATCGTTATCATTTTAATCAAGGATAGCCTAGCCTTCCCCTCTGAATGGCCAACTTTCGTTCCAACGAATGTACGTTTTATTTTCGTTCGAAAGATTCGGCCGAAGCGAAGAGAGAAAATTCACAGGAAGAAAGGGGAGGGGAGGGGAGGGTAATATTATCGCGAAAGGGTGCAAGAAAGGCTTTCTCTAACGAGAGTATTAAAATTAAACGTAGCTATCTCGCCTCGAAACGAGCCAATTTCGTCGCGGAACTAACGATGTTGGAATTTTGTCGAGCTACCGTTCGCCTCCATCATTTTCCATCTTATTAAATCGGCCGATTACCGAGATCGACAAGCGTGTCAACATGATCATGTGCTCGAGCGTGCAACATCCTAGGAAGTGTATAGGAGGGGAGAGGCAACGATGCATATTTAACGGCCAGTGTAAACGTCGAGCAATGATGTAATCTTCGATTGGTCGCGCGATTGGAAGCGTGGAAAAAGCAACGCGAGAATATTTATAAGCGAGCAACGGACTTTGACGTGCTCCTTCGCGCCGTACGTGATCGCTGTCCCGCCGTTATCCGAGAACGTAAGCGAAATCGAACGCCATTATTGCCACAGTCTGCTTTTTCGCCCATTTTTTTTTTTTTCTTTTTAACCGCTCTTCCGCTAGATTCCGCTCCGTGGATCCGCCGCAACCAAGACGCACACGGAACGCAAACAAAGGAAGACTTTAGAAACGCAAAAAATTTTCTTTTCCTTCTTTTTTCTTTCTTTTTCTCCATTAAAAATTAAATCGACGCACGATGAATGTTAATTGAAGAGTTGATGCGCAAACTCGTGCGAAATCGTGCGCGGAAGATGATCAAACATTGTTATCTCGAGCGTGCAAGCAAGTCGTTGCTCGATCCGGTGAAGTCATCGCGTTATGATCGATAGATCGCGATAGAATGGGCACGCAGATGTTTCTGATGGATCTGATGTTGCTGAAACGCTTAGTTTGTTGTGTCCCGCGATTTGATCGAACCGTTTATCGCAACAGGGACATTAATCAAGTTTGGCGAGCAATTTTACGATCGATCGAGAAATTAATTAAATCGGACGTCTCGATGGAGGAGGAGGAAGGGGGGAGGGGGAATAAAGGTCGCGCGTACGTTTATTATATATTATATTTATTATATACGTTTCGTGAAAGGTCGATATTATAATTTTTATTCACTCAACCGGCACGTGTCGAATAATTTAATCGGGGGTCCATTCGAGATTCTCTCGTCTTTCTTGAATACGATCAACCTATCGCTACCTGTCTATCATCTGGTAGCCCGGTTAATTAACGCTAATAAGTCTCTTATGCGTCGAGCATAGGCCTTAAATCTCCTCGACTCGCCGAGCATTGCCTTAAAAAGGGAATGTAGTCGTGCCTCCCCCTCCTCCTTCCTCTACGCTACCCTATATCTCTCTCTCTCTCTCTCTCTCCACCCTTTGCCCGCCACTCTCGCCACTTTTCGCCGAATGCAAATTTGCCGCACGAACGAGCGGACCAGTTCCCTTCTCTGCCTATGCCGCCAATTAAAACACTCCTTTTCGAGCGACCGCGCGACTTGGGATTCAGAAACTCGCCTCTCTGACCGAAGAATAAAAAGAAAAAGAAAAAAAAAAAAAAAAAAAGGAAGAAAGAAAGAAAATTCGCTCGAAAGGAGAGAATGTTTTTTTTTTTCTTTTTATTCTTTTTTACGGATCGTTTTTACACGTCGCGTTTGACAAGAGTCGAGGCTGATGAAAATTATTAGGCGAAACGTCTCGCGTGATAAGCGTGCTTCGATCGGGGAGAGGGGGGGGGGGGATGCGGATCGATTCTCGAAAGGAGTGTGCGGTTTTTAGAAAAAGATGAGAAGGGACGGGAAACGTCAATAGCTCGACACGTGTCCCGTTACATCCGGTTCGGGCAAAAAGCTATTCATTCGTGGGAAAAGAGAGATATCTCTGGATTGCAAATTTCACATTCACGTCGGTTTGCTCGTTAACACTTTGCACAGCTTCAGCTTCTTCGGAGCAAGAATGAGGTTTTTTTTATTATTATTATCAATCATTCCTCTCATTCGGTCTCGATTTACAACGACGTAGCACAATTTTCCCTATCGTTGTTAAAATTTACACATTTGAACAATCGCGTTTTTAATCTTCGTAGCAACGAGGAGAGCTTCTCAAAACTTTTACCCGATGTTCTAAAAATTGTTAAACGTAAACACAAAGTGGTCTCTACCCTAAATAATTCTATTTTCCATTTATTCCATAGCGTTAAGGAAGGGATAGAATCCATCCCTTTACGAAATACTTTGAAACGAAATATTGGATTAAAAAAAAATTGCAGTATCAATATTCTCGAAACTCTTTTCGTAAAAATCAAAAATATTTTTCGATTCTTATACATCCTTTCACCTTTCCATTTCCTCCCTCGTTTTCAATTAATCGTTGGATTTCGAGAAAGTAAAAATACATTATTTACGGAAATCGTAATTAAGATGGCGTTTTTTTCAAACGATCGTAATAAGTTTTCGACTCGTTCTCGGCAAGCTCGTAAATAATAACGAAACGGGGGTAATTGAAAGGAGAAGTATACGTGGGTGTCCGTTAAACGAAAGCAAACGGCCACGCTCTCGTTCGCGAGGAGACAAGGAACGCCGTTGTAATTGATTCGCTTGATAGATGTGACATCGACGCGCGGCGCACGCACACCGCCCGATCGCTGCCGACCAGTCGCCGCGCTTATCGTCCCTCTAAAAATAATTATTTAACGAGCGCCGTTCTCGTCTCTGCGCGCCACCAATTCCGCCAAGAGAACACGGTTCTCGAGCGGCTCGGCCGCGATTCGAGGGAATGTCGATATCGAGGAAACTCGATCCAGTTTGAAATTGTCGGATCCGTCGCTGGCGTAAAATTTTACACGAGCGCGACGTTCCTTGTGACGATCCATCGATTTATTATTCAACCCCCGCGGCTATCGATATGCTAATATCGGGGCCACTTGGAAACTCGTCTCGTCGGTTTTTTGTGTTCCTTTCTTTTTCGGAAACGGAATCATTATTCCCTGAAACGAAAAAAAAAAAAAAAACAAATCTATCGATCCACTTGGTAAAAAGTTATTGGTATAACCAAAACAAAGAAGAAAGAAATTTTATTATTAAACAATCGTGTTAATTTTCCGAAACGGTTTCTCCTACGTTCAAAATATCTTTCTCCAAGAAGTGTAATACCCTCCCTCGAGGCGTTTCATCACGAGAAAAAGAGAGGGGAAAAAAATTTCACCTCGAAACGAGAGATCTCTCGTTGAAGAAAAGACACGCAGGAGCGCGTGCCCGTGCACCTTTTAAGGCGCTCGTACAACGCTCGAACCCTTTTTTCTCTTCCCGCACAAGAAAACCCCCTTCGCTTCTTCCCTTCTTCTCTTCCCAAATTCCATTTCCAAATCTTTTCTCCCCGAAATTCACCGAAATGGTTGCCCCCTAAGCGGAAAACGTTATTTCACGGTTTTGCGTCCCCCTTCGACCCCCTTCGTATTTTCGCCACGTATTTCCTGGCCCATTGTTCCCCTTCCCCGCGATTCTTCTCGAAGGGGAGCGGGCGCGCGATCATTGTCCCGAGGGGGAGGGGGGAGATGCCGATTTTGCGTCCGACTGCACTTCACGGTCGCGTGATCATCGGTATTCGTGTCGTCAGAGACGCGGATCGTCGACGAGCAAATCGGGCCACGAGCGGAATACGCGGGTCACGCGCCTCTTTGTCTTGGCTGCGACGGTATCTCGATCCGTGAACACGCGGGACATTAGGACGAGTGCGGTGGACCGCGTCCAGACGCGTCAGCTGCCCATTAATCCTCGAAAGAGGCTCTCGAATGGACGCTTTTGCTTTTCTCTCTCTCTGTCTGGAAAATGGAAGAGGAGAGAAATAAAATCCATCTTTCCGCTTCCGAAACGGACTCGTTCGGTTCTTCTTCGTGAGAAAGAAACATGAGAAAGGTATTCTGGGTCTGTCTTTGCCGCGTTAACTGGCCGATCGTTATTGTAAATCGGAAAAGAAATGGCGGTGAATCTGGAAGAAATATAATGCCACGTTGTAAAAAAAGGATCAATTTGATTATTCTTCTCGAGGGAATGAAAGTTGTCCGTCCCTGGATCTTGAAATTTAATTAGCTGCCTATTTTTCTTTTTGAACATTTGGCGCGTAAAATTTTGCTACGTTTCTTGGAAAAAATTCGAAGAAGGAAAGGAGGAGAGAAATAGCAGTTGTAATACGAATATCGCGTTATTTATGACGATTACGAGGTGGCGCGATACTTTTGGAACGAATGGTTGGTAGGGGACTGTGCAATTCTCTTCTAGGAGGCTAGGTACCGCGAGGGGCATTTGTACCTGCTCTGGAAATAAAGCCTGTCGAGATTTGTGTGAAAGGAGGGAGAATTACGTGCTCGAGCGGGTCCCATAATCTGCAGGTACTCGAAGGTGAACAACGCCATCCCAAGCGGCGAGATTCAACCGTGGGATTATAATTCGTGGAGCGAAGGAAGGAAGGGATCCGTACGAAAATTCGTCTGCGATGGGATCGCTCGAGGATGGTTTCAATTATCGCGCAATTTCGAGTAGCAGCCCGTTCCTCCTTTGTTCCATGGACGAGGAGGAGCCTGGAGAAAAGTTTCGGTCGAGAAGATGCGTGAAAGAATTACTCGTCACGCGGTCCACAAGATTTTTCTTAAGGAAATCCTCTCGTCCCGCTTCTCGAGAGTTTCGCGCGAACTCGACCCGACGATTTACAAAGTTGGGTACGAGAGACGTTGTCGACGAGGCGATTTCGCGGTAGCACTTGTTTTGATCAAAAAGTGACGCGCAAGAAAAAGCTTTCCTCGTCGCGACGTTCTTGGATAACGCGCGATTCGAATGCGCGGGCACGAGGCCGTCGAGGCGAAAATAGAGCGGTGCACGTCTGGAAACGTCGCGCAATGATCCAAATAAGCGCGAGAGGCGGAGAGAAATGTCGTGAAAGTAGCTCGTTAAAAGGCCGAATCACGTACGGTGATTTTTATCATCGAGTCCTCCGTTCACCGCACGGTTGGAAGCTGTCGTCGCGTGACGAGGCGACTGTCCCGTGCCGTTCAACGGCACGCGTGTTAAAACAAGCGTCGAGACAAGCACTTCTCGAGGAAGAGGAGAAAACACGAACAGTTTCCGTATAAAGGAAGTTGGAGGAAGGACGTTGGCTTCATTAGCTCCGCTGCATACGTTAAATCTTAATTAAACCTCATTTACTTTGGAACCGGCCGATTAACATCTCCCGCCGCTTATCCGAAAGCTTCTAGTCCGATGAAGCGGAAAAAAAGGATCGATAATCGTTTTGATAACGTCTCGAGGTTGGTCGACGTGGAATGGGTTGTTCGCAACGGTAAATTTGCAGCTTTGATGTAAACGGGGTTTTGTTTCTCGTTTTCGTTTTGAAAACATCGTGCCGACCTGTTTCGATCACTTTTCCGTGTTACCGATAGCAGTTGTTCCGCTCCAGAAGACGCGAGAAGAAATCGATCGAGATAGCGTCGATCGGCGAATAACACGGGTGATTCTCCCGAGATAAATTTTCCTGCTCATCCTCGATACAATGTCCGATATACTCCGAGAGAGATGCTTTCCGCTCTCTAATTAGTGTAACGAGGCAACATACCAGGTTAAAATGTCGACCAGATTGCGCCGACAAGAATCTTTGTCCCCGTCGCATCGGAATGATACCTGTTAGCCACGCTATTAGGAGCATTGAGGAATTAATTTAGTCGGTCATTTTTTTTCCCGCCGAGAGTTTACACATTCGCCAATGGGATTACTTATGTATCTTGTTGTGCAGAATGTTTCTTAACAGAAGGAGACGCTTTAGAAAGTTATTATCTCCGATTAAAGATTTATCGAGAGATAGATATATATATATAAAACGAGAAAATTAGAAGAAAATTCGTTACCTGAAAAAAATGAGACGTTATACACGTCTTCCATCGTAAAGATTTACGATTTCTTCGATCGATGAAGAAAAAACAAAGAAACGACGCCATCTAGAAGGATTTGTACGAGTCTACCGGAACGATCGATTCACCGAACCCTTCGATTCGAAAGGTAGATAATAGTGCTTCCGCCTACGCGGCAATATAGGAGAAACGACGACTGATTATTTGTTGTCGAGACTGCCTCGCCGCCTCTAATATTTTACAAGCCGTTCCGCGACTCGAGGATTCGCGTAGGTGAGCATGGGAAAGGGAAAAGGCAAAGGGCCTGGCGATCGAGAAGGATGGAAGAAGAGAAGTGTAACGGGAAGGAGAAAGAGGGAACGAAACGCTGAGAGGACTAGGATATTCGAGGTTATGTCACGGTTCACGTCGTGACTCACGATGTATTATTAGTCACCGTTCGTTCTCGTGACTTCCAGGACGAGTAGAAAACGGCTTCCAATTGATCCTCCGGTTCTTTCTCAGATACTCGTTGTCCTCGAGAAGATACAAGATCTTTTTCGTTGAAAAATTTGTCCGGCTTCTCACGAGTTTCCTGCTCTCGCGTATTCGTTTGCGGTTAGGCCGCGTCTTTCTCTGTTGGTATAGTAGAAATTGATTCTCACGTAAACCAGACTGGAAGCGAACGTGACACGTTGAACGCGTATATATGTAATAAATAACGAACAACTTTTAGATATCTTGAAAAAAGTAAATTATCGTCCTATATTTTTTTTTTTGAATTCAAACACATAAATCGTAACAATACTTTCTCTTCTCGTTCTTTATTAATAACCTGCATATTGACACACGGCGTAACTTGCGTGACTCGGTAATATTAGATAAGTAATATTTTCATATCAAGAGTTTTACTATAATACTTTCTACATAATGGGCCGAAGTTGAAGCGTTACGCCTTCCGTCCGTCTTACGTAAGTCCATTCGGTGAGAAAGTTTTGTATTTCGATTAATAAATCGGGATTAATCAACGTGATAATATATCCGATATAATACCCTAACGGGATAGTTTCCCATAGAAAGTCGGGATGGAAGGGATATTCGGTTTATTGATACTGATACTCTCGAACGGCTATTGTTATTATTATTATTATTGTTATTGTTATCACGATTGTTAACGAGTTTTCACGAGCGGAGCCAACGTAACGCGATCTCACGCCCAATAAGGATGACCCTGCTCGCGCAACGGCAACGATTTTCATCGCTGCATTCATTAGTCGTCGTTGAAGGCGGACGTATGCACACGTGTAGAATTGCAACAGGAAATCTAATCCATTCGTCCCACTTTGCAAATGGTTCGTGGCCTTTGCTCTTATTTAATAAACGGGTCGTGAACGTCGGTGCCCGGCGGGGACTTGCCCGGCAAAGTGACTACGATTAGGCCAATTGAAGTGCCGTTAACCGTCTCTCTCTCTCTCTCTCTCTCCTCGCGAGCCCGTCATGCAATCTGCGATAATTGGATCCACACTGATTCGGATTATCGAAGAAATCCGCGAAAATAATCCTGGTAATACGCCAGGTATTTATATCATCGGGCGGATGAGGGGAATGAAAATTAAGTTAGGTTAGGTTAGGTTGGATTTGATCCGATCGATGAACCGTGGACAATTTATATCTTGAAAAATTGCAATGCAAAACAAGTATTTTGTTTACATCATCCGTTTATTTATTTAAATTTATGAAACACGTATCGAAAACAATAGGATGTGACATGTTAATACGTTTGCATGTTGAACTTAAACTTAAAATATTGCATAATTAAATGGATGTAATTAGGTGAATATAAGACGCATCTAACGTTTCGATCTAATTTCGTGGAACGAATATATATTCGAGGCATTATCTAGAATTTTTTCAGAATAATCTTCTCGCGTAGAATCGATCCGATTAATGAATTGGAAAGATATCGGCACCATTGAACCGGAATAAATCGAGACTTTTGAAACCAATTGGAATTGTAGCCGAATTTCTAGTGAAATCGAATAACTGATAAGGTCTGGGCGGTTCCTTAATAGAATCTTCCCTTGATGTTGACGGCTTCAGGTATTAGCTGTATAAGTGAATCGCACCCCAGGGACTCGGCTCGCGTTGAAATTTCCCTCGAACCGGTCTAGGGATCCCTAGAAATCCCATGTAACGTAGTTATCCGGCTGTCGCTGTTGACCGGCCAAATTAAGCTCGATTGTCCGCCAGAGTGTCAGGACGTGGGCATCAGTTTTCAAAATTGACTTAATCTCCCCTCTCTCTCTCTCTCTCTCTTTCTCAATACTATCTCTGCATACGATCTCGTCTCATGCTTCTTGGATAACGTACTCTCCTTTCTTTCTCACTTATCTATACTTATTCCATTAACGCTATATTATTAATTAAAACAGTTTTATCTGACAGAGTTCCTCCTCATGATTGGATATTAACGCTAACGATTTTTTTCTTTTTTGAGGAGTAAAAAATAAAAAAAAAATTAATACGATATATATTCGTATCTTTCTCAATAACATACCGTTATAGAGTATACTTTCAACTGAATTGAAAGATCTTGGCTTTCGATTCGAAACGAGACGAGGAAGGGATCGCAAATCGGAAAGGAATGGCCGTGAGACGCACTCGTGTATTTGTTGGGTGGATATCGGTGGCGAGAAATCTCGGGACGACAGAGTCGGTCAATATTACACGGTATTCTTTTCGGTTGGCGAGGGAAGCCATGGTTAAAAGCCGTGGAAAGCGCGGTGATACGTACTCACGTCGAAAAATTGGAAACGCTCCACGAAAGTTTTCTTCTGGCCGTTCTCCCCGAGATTCGCGTGTCTGAAAATTTGAGAGAGAGAGAAAGAGAAAAACTATCGCTTCCTTCCTTGGAAACGCAAAGTTACGAGGATACTTTCAGACTACTTTTTTTTTTTTTTTGTGCGGAGCGATATCATAAGACGTTGTAACGAATCTGGAACTGGAACTATTTTCTCTCCTAGCCTCTGGTATTTCCACCAGGGATCGTTTTTTCCCTAGGAAACGTGGATAAGACGCTCCTAGGTGTCTCCTAGGTGTCGCGACTCGGATCGATGAGCGATGGAACCCCGGATAGGGAATATTTTCCATCAAAATACACGGCCAGCTGTTCGATCGATATTTCTCATCTGTCAATTTCGATCGTTAAGGAAGAAAGATCGGAAGGAAGAAAAATCGGACGGAGTCGAAATTGTTGATTTCGTTGCGAAGAAAACGAGAAAAAATGGCCGCCAGTACTAATGACAAAAGACCACTAAGAAAATTCTCACGAACATACAGGTTCGTCGATAGAAAAGAAAATCTGACGCAATCGTAAGCGTCATAAAATAGGAAACGTTTCTGGCTCGTATTTCACGTCACGTCGATATCGATACGTCTGGTATCGGTCGGGAAACAATTAGAAAGTTCGGTTTTCCCGTCGAAATTGGGAAATTTATCTGGATATGGCGGAGGGGGGGATCGTTTGAACGAACGGCGAACGGGGAACGGCTTCCGTGCGTGAAATGTGTATGGAGATTGAGCTGTAAGGGAATTTAATTTCCTTTTCTTCGCCCGTAACTGCGCAGTGAACGACACCGTTAACCGTGTTTCGTTCGCTCGGACGTAGTTACGCATTCCCCTCCCCTCACAGCGTTCTATTTTATTAGGGAATTTCTCAAAGAAGAAAGACTTTCGCGAAGATGCATTTCCCTCGGCGAAATTCTCCTGGAATTACGCGGAAATTCCGCTTTTTATTCGAATGGTTTAAATATATATGTATATCCACCGGTTCGATTAATTATCGATAATTAAAAACAAATTAACGTTCTCCTCGGAATATTTAATATCGATGATTCGACTGGCGGTGAGAGCTTTATATATATAGTTTTATTTATGTAACATTATAAAACGAAACGGGAATATTCGATTGCGTCGTAGGAAAAAAATAAATAAATAAAATAAAGGTGATTTTATAAACGCGATACAAATACTTCTATTAAAAAAAAAAAAATCATAAATATTGAATTATTCGAAGAAACGATGGGTAAGATTACGTTGGCGAAGATCGATAGAACGGAAGGAATTGATTCGAAGGTCGCGATTCGATCTTCCGGGAGGAAGATGGAGGAATTGAAACGTTTTGCATGCAAAATTGAAAGGCGAGGTGGAAAGGGGGAAAAAAGGGATTGTAGATGAGAAAATTCTCTTTGTCTCGAAAGTTGCGGGTAATTTCTTTCAGCTCCCTTTCGAACGGGAGAAAGATCCTCCTCGTGGAGGGGAGGGAGAAAGGACGATTTCAATTTCCAGCACGGCCGAATTACACACAGGTGGTTCCTCTGATGGAACGGCGAAAGATCGTTTGAAGATCGTATCCCGATTAAATCGATATCGAACCCTCTCCCGTGAAATTTAATATGTGACAAAGGACTTGAAAAAAAAAAAAAAAAGAAAAGAAAAAGAGGGAGAATAAAACGGAAAATGGAAGAACGACAGAGAAAGAATCTTAATCCAAAGGGGAACGATAAAATATCAAGGTGGTATCAAAGAGAAATTTGGAGTTTTCTCTCGTTCAAGATTTCGACTCGATCCTTTGATATCGAGTTGACGGATAAGAGGCGAGTAGTTGCTCCTTTTTTTAGAAAAAGTACAGAGAGAAAACTTGAGCTTCCCTTTTATCTTTCTCTCTACCCCTCTTCTTCTCTATATCCATCTCTCTTGTCTCCACGACGCTCGATTTCGAGCTGAAAATGCTCCTCGCTCAGAGCAGTGTAATTCTTTGTGTGTTCTTCGTGCGAGAGAAAGGACACTCGCGAAACAAAATAGAGAAAAATAGAGGATGGGATCGAGCCATCTCTCTCCATCGTCCATCGTCGTTTTCGTCGAGAATCGTTTATCGAACGATCGGCGGCGATTATGCATCCTTCGCGTGGGATGATATCCCTTTCTTTCTTTTATTAGCCGGCAAACGGAGTTTTATTCGATGCCAGTCGAATTTTATCCACGTTCCGTGCCGCTTTTCGACGCGCAGATCCCTGGATCTGCATAATATCGCGAAATGTGTACTACACATGTGTGTACAGGAAAGTTTCGGTTTCTGTTTCTCGTTTCTTCTGCACGACGCACAAACGTACGAGGTGTTATCTGTTATGTTGGATGGTTTTCTGCGTTTTTATATTTATCTTTAAAGGAAACTCCATCGAGGATCATTAATTATTCTTTGATATCGATTAAAAGGTATTTCGTTGCTTGCGCGAAGAGAGATATTAAATTTTCTTTTTTACTTTCTTTTTATATATATTATAATTTTATACTGGATGTGATTAAAATGAGATGCGAGGAGGATGATCTCTGGTGCAAAAGTAAACCGAAAATTTATAATATTTGACTCTTCGTTCTTGAGAGAATTAATTAATATTGTAAAATTATATTATAAATTGTAATAAGAACCATGAGAAGAAAAAAACAAATTCTTTATCCTTTCGCTACATCCTCGTTTAATAAAATTATTTTCGTGGCCAACCGAATATAAATATTTAAAATCGGAAGAAATAATCTTTCTTTCCTTTTCACGCTTTCAACGGGACTCTTACACGAATCGAGGGATTCGTGAACTCGGTGATGCACGGCACGGCGGGTTTCCATCAGAGACGTCAGCGCCATTCAAACAACATTTCTCTCCGCCCATAGAAAAGTTTCTGTCCGCGAGAGTGGCGTGCTTAACGCTCAATCCTCGCGGTGTTGCACACGGTTCGCATTAGTGGGTCGTGGCTTATCGCGCTAAATGCCGCGCTCGTAAATCTGATCGCGTTTACACGCCCAGAACTTGCGCTGTTTACGCCACTCGACGCCTTTCGCGGTCACGAAATCGGCGTTAAGGGTTGCGTGTCGTCCAACGATTGCTGTGCATTCACAAGACGAATTTCTTCCTTTCTTTGGGGTTGTCTCGGGAGAAAGAACTAATTGGTAATTTTTTTCTTTTTAATAATTAGAGTAAATATACTCGTTGCTAAGGGATAAGAATTGTGTGCTCGCGTTCGAAAAATTGTATCGTAGTAATTGACGCGTTGAAATGGTTGCCTGTTGAAATATTTCGAAATGGAAAATTTACATCGTTCGATGAAACGAGATATTCGTGAAAATTAAATATATATAGTAATTTTTTTCTTTCTAATGTTAGTCGGAGTAAATGATTCGTAGAAGAATTCGAAACATTCGTATCGTAATTGTAATTGATACGTTGAATGGACGTTTGTGAAATGTCAGAAAAATTTATATCTAATATATAGTTAGAGCGAATATATTCGTTGTGAAGGGATAATGAAACGGTAATCGAGGATTCGATTCATTCGCGTTCGAAAAATTGATACATTGAAATGGCCGCTTATGAAATGCCAGAAAAATTTATATCATAATTTTTTCTTTTTAATATTATAACAAATGTGAAAAAATAATTCATAGAAGGATTTGATTCGAGACACCCGCTTATGAAAAATTGTATCGTAATAATTGACACGTTGAACTCGTTGAAATGGCCGCTTGTTGAAATATTTCGAAATGGAAAATTTATATCGTTCGATAAAACGAGATATTCGTGAAAATTAAATATATATAGTAATTTTTTTCTTTCTAATGTTAGTCGGAGTAAATGATTCGTAGAAGGATTCGTATCGTAATTGTAATTGACACGTTGAATGGACGTTTGTGAAATGTCAGAAAAATTTATATCTAATATATAGTTAGAGCGAATATATTCGTTGTGAAGGGATAATGAAGGAGTAATCGAGGAAATGGCCGAAATTATAAAATATTTCGAAATGCCGGAAAAATTTATATCGTAATTTTTTCTTTCTAATATTAATTATAAAAAATGTACTCGTGAAAAAATAATTCGTAAGAGAATTATTTCGAAAAATTTATATCGTCCAATGAAACGAAATGTTCGCAAAAATTATATAATTTTTTCTAATATTTTTTCTAATATTAGTTCTAATATTAGAGCAAATGTAGTCGAAAAGATAATTCGTAGGATTTGATTCGATACATTCGCGTTGGAAAAATTGAAATGGCCGTTTATGAAATATTTCGAAATGCTAGAAAAATTTATATCATAATAAAAATTTTCTTTCTAATATTAATTATAACAAATGTGAAAAAATAATTCGTAGGAGGATTTGATTCGCGTACGAAAAATTGTATCGTAATAATTGACGCGTTGAACTCATTGAACTTGTTTCGAAATATTTCGAAAAATTTATATCGTCCAATGAAACGAGATGGCGAAAATTGTATCATATCGCGTTCAAATGTGAGAGAGAATTTGTTTGTACGAGCGACCTATAATAATTGATGAGATGATGTTGCTTGGTACGCTACGAGGAAAAGAGAGGAAACGATCGACGAGAAAACTGATTTGATCGTGTGTTGCAGGACACGTGGCCGAGCAGTAACGAGGGGAAACTTTCGAAAATTCTAAAGTGGACATGCGTATCAAAGATCGGGCTGAGGCTGCACACCGATGACGCACGGTAAGTTTGACGCAACGTTCCCTCTGCGATTAAAGAAAAAGGAGGGAAAACGCGATTGAGGAGGGCCAAATGATCGCGGAGGCCGAGAATGAGAGTCGCCATAAATGGCGCGTGGCGCGGGCCAACGACGAGGAGCAAACCGTTTCTCAAACCATTAGGTGAAAGCCCTTCCTTGTCGCGTCTCTTTCTCGCTCGTCTCTTTCGACTCGTTGCTCCTCTTTCCTCATTAACTTGATTGCCCGATACCTCTCGTGGTAACGAACCACGCGTGCCACTTCCTGCTTCGGGCTCCCCCTCCTCCGTGCTCCACGCCTGGGTGAAAAATGGCCCGATTAATTCCACTCTTAATTGCTATTTGGAAACGTCTTTCTACGTTTTGGTCGACAATCGTATAGAAATATCATCTCGTAACGTAGTGGAGGTAGAGCTCGTGAACAGATGCAGAATTGTTCGTCGATGAAATGAAATAACGCGTCCGTATTTGAACTCCGTGCTTTAAAGGCGCGTACTCAACAAACAATTTAATTAACATTATTCGTAAACACGGTATTCCTTGGTCGATTTATTGCGTGATATTCGCTGTACAAATGTATTTATGTATCAGTAGCGAATATTAATTTACAAATTGTTGCGAAATTTTCGCGAATAGCAGTGTAAATTCAGTTTAAAGATGTTCCTCGAACAGTTCACAACGAATACAAGTTTTAGTTAAATAATCGAAGAATAATATTCGCAAAAGTATTTATTATTAGCAAACATAATTTATCAAAATGTTACGAATAGCAATGTAAAAGGTTAAAGGTGTATATTCATTAAATAGTTCACAACGAATACAATTTAATTAATTCGCAGGATAATATCCAGCAATCATAATTTATTAAAATGTTATGAATATATATGGATATTCATCGAACAATTCACAATGAATACAATTTAATTAATTCAGGATAATGTTCGCAAAAATATCCATTACCAGCGAATATAATTTATTAAAATGTTACGAATAGCAAGTAGACTTAAAGGCTCATACTCATTGAACATTGAACAATTCATAACAAATAAACGAAAATTTAATTAATTCGCAAGATAATGTTCGCAAAGATATCCATTACCAGCGAACATAATTTATTAAAATGTTACGAATAGCAAGTAGACTTAAAGGTTCATACTCATTGAAAAATTTACGAATAAATTTAATTAATTCGAAAGATAATGTTCGCAAAGATATCTATTACTAGCGAACATAATTTATTAAAATGTTACGAATAGCAATGTAAACTTAAAGGCTCATATTCATTGAAAAATTTACAACGAATAAACGAAAATTTAATTAATTCGAAAGATAATGTTCGCAAAGATATCTATTACCAGCGAACATAATTTATTAAAATGTTACGAATAGACTTAAAGGCTCATACTCATCGAATAATTTACAACGAATACAATTTAATTAATTCGTAACATAATGTTTGCAAAGATATCCATTGCCAGCGAACATAATTTATTAAAATGTTACGAATAGCAAGTAGACTTAAAGGCTCATACTCATTGAAAAATTTACAACGAATAAACGAAAATTTAATTAATTCGAAAGATAATGTTCGCAAAGATATCTATTACCAGCGAACATAATTTATTAAAATGTTACGAATAGCAATGTAGACTTAAAGGCTCATACTCATCGAACAATTCGCAGGATAATGTTCGCAAAGATATCCATTACCAGCGAACATAATTTATTAAAATGTTACGAATAGCAATGTAGACTTAAAGGCTCATACTCATCGAACAGTTCACAACGAATACAATTTAATTAATTCGCAGGATAATGTTCGCAAAGATATCCATTGCCAGCAAACATAATACTAAAATTATATATTAACAGCAGTGTGCGCTCAGCTTAAAGGCGCGTACTCATCGAACAGTTGAACGAATTGTTCGCGAACAATATTGCGATTTATTGCGATATTTTTGTTATTCAGAAAAATTCGTAGTTTACGGACAACTGAAACACAGCTGCAACAATGTAAATCCAGCCTAACGTATAATAACCGCCTTTCAAGCAAATGTTGATCGTTCTTCCCTGTTCTGTAACTCACGCCTCGCGAGCTATTTGTGAATCGTCCAGCATAATGTG
The DNA here is from genome assembly GCF_014066325.1 of Apis laboriosa. Taxonomy (NCBI): domain Eukaryota; kingdom Metazoa; phylum Arthropoda; class Insecta; order Hymenoptera; family Apidae; genus Apis; species Apis laboriosa. Next base: position 1,768,034 of record NW_025221020.1, read on the forward strand.
TCATAGTTTCTTGACTTATTTTTGCACATACAGAATCCCCTGATCCACGATCGTTTACCAAACACTTTCTTTCTCCATCCGACCAAATGTCCATTCGAAACGTTTGATATAATATTTATCCTCTCGAATCCGATCGACTCGTTCCTTGCTGGCGCACACGCAAAAATTCTATCCGGAATCGTCTAGCGGAAACGCAATCGATGGCTCACGGGGAGATTGGTTGCAGTATTCCTTTTTTTTTTTTTTTTTTTTTTTACCCTCGAAACACGGACCATCCCGAAAAATAACGTTCCCGTGTATTCGAATATTTAAATTAGATCCGCGTCACTCCACTTTTCTTCCAACGTATGGCGGAAGGAACGAGGAATAAATAAAGAATTTTTGTACTTATTTCGTATTTTCGAAACGGAAATTCGATGAAATAATCTCGAGGAAAGAGAGAGAGAGAGAGAGAAAAAAGAAGCAACGACTCGCATAATGCAGTTTTTCATCTCAGAAGGTTGCGAAATGCATGATCACGCGTGAATAATTAATCGAGGCTCGACTCTCGGCCACGTTGTTAAAAGATTCATCGAGCAAAATTCACGTACCGAGAGCGGAAGTTAATAAAAAAAAAAAAAGAAAGAAAGAAAGAAAATGTTTATAAAAACAGACTCTCTGAAAACTGTAGAATCATCACAAGTAGAATTGCTCTTGTAGTTCCGGGTGTAATTACGAAAAAAAAAAAAAAAAAAAAAAAAAGAAAAGATTCTCCTTCCGGTAATCCTTGCGCTTCCAAAGAAAAATTCTTCCTCGTCCATTCATCTAGTCTGAACTCGTGACGAATAAACAAGTGATGGACAGAGAAAGTTTCGACGCTGATTAGTTATTTCCCCGCCTCGTTTTTAAATGCCAAATTATCTTTTGCTTACGTTGAACCGATTTATTATTTAACGAGGGAAGAGGGGAGGAAAAAAAAGTATCGCTTTCATTTGCCAACCAAAGTGGCCTCTTGTATAAAATAAACAGAGTGAATTCGTGGCAGAGAATTTTTTTCCCCGTCGCAAAAAAAAGAAAAAAAAAAAAAAATTATCCCTTGACCACGATTTATCTCGTTAACGAGGAAATGTATCTCGTTGGAGAAAAAATTAATTTCCCTCTATCCTCTCGAAACGAAAGGATGGAACGAAACGCGTTAATCGAAAGAAAGAATTTCCTTTCTTCGAATAAGGAATAATCAGGACGGAAAAATAATAAAATTATTAAAATAATAAAATAATAATAAAATAAATAGTAAAATAATAAAATTGGTTTTCGAAATTAATTGGGGAGGGGAGGAAGATTGTTTGCTTGTTTTTATCCACGAGTGGCTCTTTTCCAATTTCGAGCCACGATTTTTTTTCTCGCTCCTCTGAAATTCCATTTACTCGTAGCGGGACGAAACGCTGCACGCGTTCCATCTCGGTAATTCGAACTTCAATTTCCACCGCGCCACCTTTTTTCCCCTTTTTCTTTGACCACTCGCGTTTGCGTTTCTTTCGCCACGCCAAGGAATGTCCCACCGTGAAATTTCGAATCCCTCGAAATCCCTTCACGCATCGGGGTTGGATCAAGAATGACGCGGCTAATCGAATTCTAATGATTACACTATATAAACGTTTCTTTATGCTCTCGAAATTAAGTTGGAGGCCGATCAATTTCTTTCTCGAGAATCGTAATCGGCAAAAATTACACAGAGATTAACACATCAACATCTTTTGATTCAATCCTGTCCCTATTTTGGAGGGACAACAAGCGATCCAAAATTTATTTAAAATTATGCAACAAATATATCAGAATTATATATACTATATATATATACTGTATATATACTATAAATCAGAATTATTGAAACCCTAATAATTCGAATTAATTATATTAAACCATTGTTATTAAAAAAGAAAATAATTCTGTGCCTTTTCCAGCCTCTCTTTAAAACGTACAAATTATGAATCAGAATTATTGAATCCCTAATAATTCGAATATGATTAATTACGTTAAATGATTAATATTAAAAAAGAAAATAATTCTGTATTACCCTTTTTCAATCTCTCTTTAAAGCGTACAAACTCGAAACACTATGAATCAAAATTATTGAATCCCTAATAATTCGAATTAATTATATTAAACCATTGATATTAAAAAAGAAAATAATTCTGTGCCATCCTTTTTCATTCTCTCTTTAAAGCGTACAAACTATGAATTAGAATCCCTAATAATTCGAATATGATTAATTAAATGATTAATATTAAAAAAGAAAATTCTGTGCCACCCTTTTTCAACTTATCTTTAAAGCGTGCAAACTATGAATCAGAATTATTGAATTTGAACGTGATTAATTATATTAAACGATTAATATTAAAAAAGAAAATAATTCTGTGTCACGATTTCGATGCACTCGTTCGAAGTCCACCCTTTCTCTCTCTCTCTCTCTCTCTCTCGGCTTCCCCCCTTTTTGGTATGCACTATTGCGCGCCACTTGCTAATAAACTTGGTGTTGAAACGCGAATCTCAACAACTCTCGTAGAATCCACTGGCGCACGCGTCATCGCCTTCGTGAAACCGCGTCGATCTTCAACCCTCGAACCGCCAATCCGAGGCAGTGAGCCAGGGGATGACGTGATCGCGTTAGAAGCTTACGCGGAAGTAAGCTCGAATGGGCCTCGAGCCGCGACTCGTATCGGAAATGTAGGGATTCGAATTCGAGTATTTTCAGGATGGATGGACTCGAGCGTTTGCTCGAGATCGGAAGATATTCCCTCGAAAAGGGGAAATTTAGAGGGATGATTTCTTTGGATCGAAAGGAAAGGAGTGTTCTCTTTAATGTTTCTCCGTACTTTTTTTTATAATTTTTAATCAAGAGGAATTTGATACGCGAGACAAATTAGGAAATGTAAAACAATTAGGATAAAGTAGATAGAGTAGTTGCAGCTTGTTCGATTGTTAATCTTTTATAGACGAGTAACAAGTGTACAAGACATTGTAGGATTAGTAGGATAGGAAAGGTAATATATAATTTGGAGTGAATTATTAATTACTTTGCGATAAATCCAAGTATTTATTTTTCTTGATTGCGTGTCTAGTATTTTAATTGTTTAGATTACGATCTAAGAATTTCATCGATGTAGAATCTGTAAATTGAGATGAAAAATTACGAATATTAATTTTTCGAATTGATACATTTCATATCTAACAACTCGAACTGATCCTTTTTGTAATTTAATCTATTCACAAAGACACTAGAAGTCTTCTTTCTTTGCGGATTTCTTTGACTTAGATACTTTAGATACTTTTTATATGAAATGAGATTATGAATTAACTCGCTGTATCTCTTTAAAAAAAAATAATACTTTAACATACTTTTCTACTACTACGAGAAAACTATGAACCATTTCTTATCCGTCCATCGATCTATAGCGTAAAAATTTAAGAAAATTCGTTGTTTCGAGCCCTGTAAGAAACTTTAAAAAAAAAAGAAAGAAAGTAGTTTAGAAAAGAGTCGCGAAACAAACCTTAACCCTGGCCACGAATTCTTCGCAATCGTTCGAAACGAAAAAGAAAAGAAGAGAGAAAGAGAGAACTTAAAGCGTTATCATCGAAGCGTTCGCGGAGACAAAGTTGCAACAATTTCAAAGGATGACAACAGGTATATCTGGAACGCGTGCTTCGTAATTGAAAGTAAACAAATAGAATTAGTCAAGTTGTTGAAAGGGGGGAACCGTTCTCCGGCAACTTGTTCGCGCCAACTTGACTCCAGTTTCCTAAACGTTCGATGGAATTCGCCGAGTAATTAAGCGGCTGGCACGAGTCTTCCGTGGCACCTGTTTTCGCTTGGCAAACGGAGTCGACTCCTTCTTTCCCTCCTCTTCTTCTTCTTCTTCTTCTTCTCGAGAGAGAAAAAGAGAAAGAGGAAAAGGATGTCTCTTTTTTATTGGCCGTCAACTTCAAGAAAAGAAACAGATTTCTAAGAAGAAACGATCTCTCTCTCTCTCTACGGAATATCGAGGCGTCCCTTCAAAAACGCCTCCTCCTCCTTTCCGTCTCTAACCCTTTCCTCCTTTCTTTTTCATATTTCACGGGGAAAATACCGGCGGGGATAAAGGCAACTTTTTCGACCTTTGTCCTCGCGGGACGACGTTTTTGTTCAACGTCTCCCCGCCGCCTCAAAGCCACCCTCGCTTGTCCGTAAACTTTAAACGCCCTTTTCATCCCTCTCTTCGCAGGGGAATAATAATTTTCCCCGCGTGCTTGCAGCGATTAAATCTCGCGAATTTTCACTTTTCTTTTTCGTTCTTCCTTCTCCTTAGTTCAGAGAGGGAGAGAGGGGGAGAGAGGATCGTCGAGAGGATACGTTGGTTGGCAAGAGTCGACTTCCACGCAGCGTCGATTAGCAGTCGATTCGAGTCAACGTTGGGAATACAGAGAGAGAGAGAGAGAATGTGATGTGTCGTAGAGATGAGGGAAAATTTAATAGTCGAAGTTACGAATAATGTTACTTCGACAATTTGTCGTTCGAAACGTGGCAATAATTAATAATAATAAAGGCAAATAATTGTAATGGAAAACGACGAGGTTATACAAATATACTATATAATATATATAATATATAAATGTCACTATATAATATATAGTGATATATATTATGTAATAGGAATAAATGTCATTCGAGCATTTTAATAAGTAATAAAATAAATTTTGACCAAAATAATAAGTAATTAAAATAATTTTAGTCGAAATTTTTACACTTTCAACACTCTGTGTCGTCTGGCGTTTGCCTTGCATTACGCAATTCTAATTTAATTGAAATTCTAATTTAATCTTCTAATAAACGTTGAGGAAGAAAATGATCGAAATGACGCGTGTCTCAATTCTGATCACTCGTTGATGTATATTCCGTTCGATGCTGTTTATCCAGACCAGCTTCCTCGTCAAACAATTTTTTCCTCTCGAGAAATAAAAGCAAGAATGTTAGATTCGTCGTTTGCCCCATTTCTATACACACGTGTGTACGTTCAAAGATATCTCTGGTTCTGGGGGGGGGGGGATGATACCGAAAGAAAGGAAGGGATATGAAGAAGGGGATAGAGAGAACGTTTCAAACTGGATGAATATCCACGTGCACCCGTTCTTCCACTTACATACGTCTGTACTCGAAGCTGGAATATAAACGAATATCTCTCTTCAGAGAAAGTTCGAATAATATGAAAGAGATAGAAAGAAAAAAGGAAGGAAAGGGGAGATATGGAGAATCGTTTCGAAACTGAATGAATATCCATCCACGTGCACCTCCTCTTCAACGAATAAGAAGGAGGAGAAGGAGGAGGAGGTATGAGGACTTTAAAGCAGGAAGGCATTCCGTTTAGAATCGAGGGGGATTATTTTCTTACCGGCAGAGAATCTTTATCCCATCCGAGTGGGTCAAACTCTCTCTCTCTCTCTCTCTCTCTCAACAGCCTCTCCAACAACACAACACGCGAGTTTCTCGGATAATCGTTCGAGACACAAGCGTTGCCAATTTTGTTTCAGGATCGCGAGAATTTTTTTTCCAAGCCATCTTTTATCTCGAAGAATATCGAGAATATTTTAGAGCGGGCATCTAAGGGACGTTATTTTCCTCCCGATCTTTTCTTCACCGGCGTAAGCCGCCCCTTTTTCAACTCCCCTCCCAAGTCTCTCCCTCGCGTCAAAGCCGTAATTTCCTCGTTGTCGATCGAGGGAAAAGGTTTTTACCTCCTTCTCGAGACGAGCTCGAGCGTGTTTCTTATTCTCTTAACCCCAATGGAAATAACTCCTTCCACCCTTATTTTTCACCACAATTCCTTCAAGGTATTCCTATTCCGTCCCAGAATTTCCAGACGAGTCTGGAAACAACAATCTTGCCTCCACGAAATTCAGAGAAACCACTCCCTTTTGAATTGAATCGATCCCGATATTTTCGAGTTCCAGCCATTAACCCTTTCGTTGAACGAGCCGCCGCGTCAAAAATGTGCACAGTACTCGAAAAAGATCGTCAACGACATTTTTTTTTTTTTTTTTTTTTCTTGTGAATTTTATTATCGAGGAATCTCGTGACCAATAAATGATAAAAAACAGAGAAAGATACTCGAATCGCTCGTCATACGTACAATACGCGGCATCTTATGCAGAGACTATAGTATATCAAGTATTTTATGCAGAGCAACTTTACTTTTTACCCATAGTACATCAGTGGCATTTTATAATCGCTCGTAATAACAAAAGAGTTAATTCGTCAAGTGATTGTTATGTATATACTGTTATTTTACTCGACGATCGATTAAATCTAAGATCAGATCGCGATTAAAAAGCGGCGAGTCATCTTCACCTTTTCGAAAAATCGAGAAATTGAATAATGAAAACACGATTTCCAACGTCGCGTGTCTCCAACTCATTACATTCTATATAATGTATCGGCTATACAAATCATCTTCGCTTCGCTTTCTTTTTGGCTTCCCGAAAAATCGAGAAATTGAATAATGAAAACACGATTTCCAACGTCTCCAACTCATTACATTCCATACAATGTATTGGTAAATCACCTTCACTCGCGATCTTTTCGGCTTCCGGAAATTGAATAATGAAAACAACTCGTTGTTGCGTTCCAATGCATGGAACGCGATCGACGTGTTCCAAGAAAGAATCGCTTGACGCCGTGTCGAGCGTTCGGTGTTTCTCTCTTTCTTTCTTTCTTCCCCCCTCCCTTCGGTCTCATCCGTCACGCAGTTCGTCGTTTCTTCTCGCTTCTACGAGTCGAACAAATTGTACCTGGCAGCGGGACACGGCCGGTGAGTAATGGGCTCTCTCTCTCTCTCTCTGTCTGTCTCTCTTTCTCTCTCTGCTCGTGTCGTACGTCGAAAGTCGACGCAAGATCGCTCTTCACGTTTCTCTCACCACGGACGCACCTTTTCGAGTAACGAAATAACACGAATCCCGTTTTATCCCCGACGATTGCGCGCATGCGCGGGAATGGAAATATCACGACTTGAATAAAAGGGGACGCGGGTTATTTATTTATTTTCTTAATAGGCTTGGAGCGGAGCGTTGTGTGGATCCAAGAATGGGATGGGACCACTGTTTTGATTAGAATTGCGGCGAGCAACGTGCCACGGGAGAATTAAACGTCGTTTCATGCTTCGTTCCCTCGTGTAACTCGTGTTACTAAAGCTGGACAACAAGATGGATTTGGAGGGATTTACAGGATAGGAAAGTTTGGATAGGGAAGATGATATAATTTCGAGTATTTTTATTGTACTTGATTGTCCAGTGTGGATTTCAATCGGTGTTAGATCAATCTAAGAATTTCGTCGATGCGATGTAGGGTCTGTAAATTGAGACGGAAAATTAATATTAATTTTTGAAAATCTTTTGAAAAATCCATCGATGTTGGAAACGGCGTAGATAAACCCACTCGTTTTATATCCATCTATATTCACTGATTGATTATAAATTAAAACAGTGACACTCAACTCGAACTCGATTCTTTTCGTAATTTAATCAATTCGCATAGATAAGAAAAATCTAGTTTCTTAAGAACATTTTTGTTTTTGCTTTGAAGAAACATTGAATTATATTAATTATATAATTTACAAAGTTAATTTTTTCTTCCAAATCTCGATCTTGGATCGATCTTTCGGATCGATGGGATAGGAAAAAATAACGGATCGATGATACGATGATATCTAGTTCTCGGAATTCTCGAGAGGATTGCGAGAAGAGAGAGAGGATATCTGATGATAATAGGAGAGAATGGCAATAGTAGGAGAGACCCGATCCTCGTTTACGTTGCCAATCGGATCTTCGTTCTCTTTTGTCCCACGTGTAATCCCACGTATTTTCCAACCAAAGACCAAAGATCTTCCGCGGAGAAAGTCGAGTTGGTTAACGGCAAGTTTTCAACTGTCGGGCTAATTGTGCCGGTATTAAATCGCAATTAAAGTTCCTCTCGTTTAAATCGCGTCAATAACCGGCGAGGTAAGCTTTTCTTCTCGTTCATTTCCTAGATGCCGCCATCATGTCTGCCCGCCGTTCTCTTCAAACAGCGAAAGAACTCTTAATTAAAGGAACGAAATCAGATGTAGAGTATATTAGCCCGTGGAATTTCTATTTTTCCTTTCTTGGATGAAAAACGATATATATTTTCGAAACTGTAATCTAAATTGGCCTTAACGACTTTTTCCAACTGGCATATTCCATTTTTATAAAACTTTTTATAATTCTTCGAATTGTAGCTTGCGATTATAATTTCTCGTTTTATTTTTTTCAAAACAACTGCAAATGGCGAAACAAGTGATGATTGGTGAAATATCTAAGTAAGTATGGTAAATAAAATTTCGCATATTCTAATTTTTGTAAAGTGATTTGTGAAGAATAGATCAATATCTATTGTGCATTGGGAGTAGGATGCTGCTGTTATTGTTATTCTCTATAAACCCAGCACCATAATTTTTTTTTGATCGTAATGGTTTTGATATTTGTACAGGATTTTCTATTAGCATATCCAACCATCGATCGTGTACGATTATTTAGTATCTTATAATTTTATTCAAAAATGAACTTTTAGCTTTACGCTTAAACGATAAACGCAGTTCCAAATTTTGATCTTCCTTTTCCAATTTTTTTTATCTATTATGTCCAATGTTTGAAAATTGTGATTGGAGACGTGTTTAATTTCACTTCCACTTTCGATTTTTTCTTTGTTCAATAAAGATCTATCTTGGGGCTCATTTTTAAGATTCTTTTTCTAGACCCGAATTTTTGAAACCAGCCGAAAGTTAATCTTAATATTTCGATATGCTTCGGCTTAAATAGGAATAATATTCTAAATTCGTTTAAAACTTTTCGAGAAACGGTTAAGTTAAGATAGAAAATCGATAGATAAGCGAAATATAGAGTTTACGAGTCGCAGTCGATTATCATTTATTCTAAAATTGGCAATTTCACGTGGTACAAACAGACGACTGTCAACATAAATTTTGAATATATATATAAAATAAAGAATAATACTTGGAATACACGCAATATTTTAAAGTAATATTTCTATAAGAGTGATATTTGTAATTGTATCGAATGATTGAATCTCGTTGATCGGGGGATTAATTTACTAATTTTTGTAACAATTTTATTAAATTTTCTTCAAACTCAAACTTAGATTAGGTTAGATCTACTCTCCAATAGGATTATTCCCTCCCCAATTAATTCGAATAATCTAAAGTTTTACCGTACACGATGTTTCCTAATTGAGTATAGAATAAGAAAAATTTCACGAAGAAACTGAACAAACTGAACTCCCATTCGATCCCACTCAACCGGCGAGTTCCAGCGCGAGGAGGGGAATTGTTGCACGCAAAGCCGCGGAGAGCTATGCTTCTTGGAGCGTATAGTTCGATCCTCTTACCGAGGAAAGTGATAGCAAAGATTTTAATCCCTCCTCCTGGATCTCCCTCCTGTTCGATTTACATTCCGTGCAAATCGATATATAAATAATATTGTCTCTGTGATCCTCGACTGATAAAGTAAAAGGAGTCGTCTCGCGCGAGTAAACAGAAAAATTACTTAATAATATCTTCCTCTTTTTATCGATTTTTGTATTTTAACAATTGGAAAAAGCGAGTTTCACACTTTGTCGTTTCGCTCTTTCCTTTCCAACTTTCAATTATTAAAAATATTATTATAATTATTATAATAATTATTATTATTAAAAATATATATAAAATAAATAATAATTATAAAAAATTATAATTATTATCCACCACAAGGAAGGAAGGAAGGAGGGGAGACGCGCGTGGAATTCGTTAGCGGTCACAAGTCACAAATCGGAACCGCAGTTGGAATGAAATTTGTTGGAAAAGTAAGGGACGTTTTTCTTCCCTATTCACTTGTCTTTCGATAAAGGGAGCTCACCTCTTCTTAAAAAAGAAGGGATGTTTGCTATAAAGCGCATATTAGAAATTCGAAAACACCTACCTCAGAAAAATTCTCTCTTTCTTCTTCATACAAGGAAGAAACTCCATCTTTTGCGAATTTGATCGAAAAAGATTTGTTATTTTTATGAAGGCGATGTTTTTCTTCTCTTTTTTTCTTTTATACGAACGAGAGATTGTTATTCAACAATCCTTTTCCGCGCGCGGAAAATTTTAAGCGTTCCAACGGACATTGGTAAACTTGCTCGGCTTCCGGAAGGATGTTCTCGCATACCGAGGCGACTCGACTTCGATGGTATTCAAACTACGGAACTTAATGGATTCGGCGAACTCGAAGGCTGCTTTCGAGCTGCTGTCTGGCTGCCGTTTTGTTTGCTCTCGCGTCCTACGTCTTTTCTCTCTCTTTCTCTCTCTCTTTTTTTCTTTCTTTCTTTCTCTCGTGAATCAAAGGCAAAGTAAAGAAGTTGAACCGTTACGAGATCCTGTCAACGAGAGGATACAAAATTTTAACCCTATCCTATTTCATCGATATAATTCTAAAAGGAATGTGCCAAGGAATGAAAGATGGACGTGTCTCGCAGGCGCGTCCCAAAGATTCCGTATTGGATCAAATATTTGCGCAACGTGTCGCCGGCTTATTGATCTTTTTCATCGATGATGAAAAACACCCATTTTTATCCGGTTCAAGTAATTTCGATTCGAAATTATTCGAAAAAGTGACGTTTTAAACAAAGAAACGAGGGAAGAGGGGGTCGAGAAGCCGCAAAGGGAACGTTTCTTTTTTTCTTTCGCTATTAATCGATTCTGGCGAAGGGTTGAGGGGAGAAGAGGTCTGATTCGAAGTTCTCTCTCGCGTAAAAAACAAACAATTTAATATTTATCTAATATTTATGGTAAAAAAAACTCGCTAGTTTATCTTCCGAAAATTCGAGTAAATCCGTATCGACGATGTTTCGCCAGTATAAAACCGTTCTCGTTCGATGCATCCCTTATGCAAACACGGACCAATATATATATATATATTTTTTTTATTCGAGAATGGTTTGTCCAACGTGGACCGTCTCTTCAAATGTTCGATGGTAAACACCGTTCTCGAATTATTGCGCGCGAACAATTCTTGAAAAGAGAAGGAGGGGGAGAGAGGAAGGGAGAGCGGCTCGAAGCCAGAGATTGCTCTGTCCTGCGATTCAACCCCCTCCCCGGGTCGAGATTACCATCCTTGGCGCGCTTTTAACCCTCTCGCGACATTCTTTTCCATTCATTTTCCCGCCAACGTTGTGTATCGTCTCCCTTCTCGTCGAGGGAAGGAATTGTGCAATCTCGAGAGAATCGGTAATCGATGATACGAACGGTCGGGTGTATCGAGAAACAATGAGAAAGTTAGGTTAGGTTAGGCGAGAGATCGTTTGTTCGTCGAATTTGAATTAATTTCAAGAAGAATACGAATGAATTATAAGCGTGACTTGGGGCAAAGCATTGAGGAGTAAAAGGAAGCATTCGTGAGTAAAGTTATAATTGAAAAATTAATTGGTTTAAAACTTTGGAATTTAAAGTTTTGAACGATAAATGTTTGAATTTATTCGTGGCTGTACGATAATTGATCAACTTTACAATTAATTGCCGATCATTTGACGGTTTCGCTTTCTTACTTACGTGAACCCAAAGATGGGTAAAATTTTAAACGGTTGGAATTAAAGTTACTCGAACGATATGTCATTTTATATGTCATCATAATTAAATTTAATTCGAATAATATTTTAAAGTAATCGCTTAAAATAACTTTACTTTTAATTTTAATTATAACCATCATCCAATTCCGTTAATGAATTAAGAACGTTAAGGATAAGATCTCGTCGTGTTTTTGCATTACAATTAATTGCGTTGCAATCATTTTAGCATTCAAAGCAACGTAATGCTCGAGGAACAATTATAGCGGTTACGAATAAATGTTATTCGTGCAATATTTTGCGATAAATAAGCTTAAAATAAGCTTTACTTTTAATATTTTAATTTTAATCAGGTTAAAACCATCGCGCGTATCCAATCCTAATGTTAAGAACGTATAAGATAACATCTTATCAAATTATTATTAAAATCGATCTTAATTAATAACAACGTCGCGTTTAACTCGACGATGCACCAGCCCAACGATGCAACCCGTCCATTTTTCTAATTGAACCGGTCGCCAAGAACCGGGGCAGAGACGCACACGCAGCTAGATTAAAACGCGCGAGTGAAATTACAAGTTTTTCCCCCTCTCCTGCCTCCCTCCTCCCCCTCCCCGCCTCCGTGCTCGGTGGCCTTTCCTAATTACCGAGTGACGATTATTTAACAAGTATAAGCGGTGCCCGCCACCATTTTAATTAAATTACCACTTGTCGTATCCCGCGCCGCAGTTGTGCGCGGCCTCGTGTTCCCCCACTACCCACGCCGTATTACCCACGTCCACGGAATTTCTCCCATCGCCGGATATTGTTCCCAGTTTCCGCCACTTTCCTTCCACCACTATTCCTTCCTTCCTTCCTTCCTTCCTTCCTTCTCTCCTCCCAAGAATCGTTTCATCGATCCTTGTGCCTCCCCCTCTCTCTTTCCCTCGATTACAATCAATTCGCGTTAATCGGGGAAATAATTTTCCCTCGTTCGAAGCCTGAACCACTTTCCTTGGATCGTTTTCGAAAACGAATTTCCAACCACGAAATAAATGTGTTTTAGATCGCGTTGTAACGAAATTCTCTCTTAACGTTCGAGAGAAACAATCGCGTATCCACTAAGTCCACTAAGTGTTAATGCGCCCATTTTCGACGCTCTTGCTTGCGCTTATATAATAAGAAGACGAGGAACGTTCATCCCATCTCGTCGTCAGTCATTATAATCGATGGATGATCGATCGACGCGCCTTCGACCGTTCCGTCGCTTTTAATCGTAGGGAACGGATCGTTCCGTATCGATTCGTTTATAAAGTATATTGGACCGTTGAAATATGGAAGAAAAAGCTTGCTGCTTTAACTCTCGCTCGATCCGGTTCTCTCGTAATCAAGACGTCGCCGCCCGAGGCTCGCTCTTTCCCGACCACATTTTTCTTCCCTGCCCACGCAAGTAGTACTATGACTCTCTCTCTTTCTTTCTTTCTTTCTCTCTCTGCATTCGTACCATTTATATTCTTTATCCGTTAAAAGCTTATTTAGATAGCCTTTTCGATGTTTATTTTAGATAATATATATATATATATATATATTAATCAGCTTTCGAGTCAATTGATTGCGAGTCGGCCGTTATAATGAATCACGAGCGATTGGAACGTTGAGAGGAAAGATTTCGAGATATTTTTGTTTAAAAATGTCTATATCCATTTCGATATCCATTTTTTGTTTCAAGAGTGACGAGAGATACATATGCGATCGGAATAGGAAACGTATAGATGGAAAAAGTCTGCTCAGGTTATGCGCGCGAGTTTATTCGTAGATGGATCGGAGAGATGAAAATCCGGAAAATCCGTGCTCGTTGAATCGAACTCGGTCGATTTATTGGTCGGTTACCAAATTGCGGTTAATTCGATCATATCGTCGGTCACCGACGATCGAGAACGCATTAGTCAACGAGTTTTTCCGAGTCGTTGAATCGATTTGATGAAACTGTGATACGAAAACTTTTATTTGTTCTGAAAAAGTGGCACAAGTAAACTCTTTTATGTCGATACGCCTCCTCTCTCTTTCTCTCTCTCTCTCTCTCTCGTGAAAAATTATTCGCCTATTATTGGAAAAGGATTTTCACGATTGTGGATGTACGGGGAAAATTTATTCGATTATTCGAGAGTGGTGACGTTTTATTGGTTAACGTAAAATCGATTCGGTTGAATAAATTTATAGCGCGGTAAAGAAAACAGAGAAACGATTCGGATACTTTTTTTTTATCGAACAGATGGCCTTGCGAACTTTATCCATGTTTTTTTCGTAATAAAAATCATTCGCATGTTGCACACACTGGATTCGAGTAATTAACGCGTAAAAACGTGAAAACGAATCGATGACCTCAGAACAGGTTGGTGGGCCTGCTAATTTTATCGCGTGTTTTTAATGAAAACTGAGAAACGACGAAGGAAAATATTTTCAATATCGGTCGAGATATTAATTGTAACTACCATTCTGCCATGTATTTTTATTTTCCTCTTTCGCTCTGTTTTTTCACCGTTTTTTCAATTTTGACGAACGAAATCCATCTGATTTTGGACTTTTTTTTCTATAAGAAAAGCTTCACCAAAGAGCGATTGGAAATAACGAGATAAAAACGAGAGATAAATATATGAAAACAATCTCCTAGTAAGTCTATCTATACGGATTGGAAGTGGCGTGTCGCGAAGAATTTTTACGAGTGTGTATGCGCACGCGTAACAACCCGGTAAACCGTAATCTTCATGGAAGGAGTGAGGTGGGAGGAGGGAGCGACGTAAAAACGAAACGAGTGTCCGTTACGATCCTTTAAATGTCTCGTGTTATTTCCACCAGGCGGCAGGACGATATCCACCGTAATAACGCGATAAATAACTTTGTCGTAATGTTCCGTATACGTAAGATGGTTGTTGCTTCGTACGCGTCGTTCGGTCGAGCCTCTTTATTCCAGGCCACGGTCGGTTTATACACGTTAATTACATGTCCCTCGGGTCGCGCAGAATGCTACACTTAAAGTCTCGCTAGTTCCTCGTTGAAAATGAAAATGAAACGTGCGTCTCTATCCTTTGATACAATGAAAAAAGGAAAGCAAGAGTTCCGACTGTTTGAGGTTAACAAGTTCTTTGATCGACTCGAAATTCGTAAATTCATAAAGATTATCGATTGATATTATCCAGATTTGTTATTGTTATTCTTGAGTCATGTGGATAAATGTATTAACTCTCGAATTTATTGGAAGGAGATTTTTCGAAATGATTCTAAACGATCTTACAGGTAAGATTATTTTTAAAATTATGCAACGAAGAAAATATTTTTCTTGCCAATAATTTATTACTATTATTATTACTATATATTATTTACCGATAAATAAGGATTTAGAAAATATAAAAAAAAAGTAAAGATTGTTGGCAAGGCAAGACCAGTTACGTGCAATCATCGAATTTCACGATCAGTCTCGTACCATTCAGCGAACCTTCTCGATTTATATACTTTCTTTTGCCGAGCGTTAAATCGTGCTAAGTATCCAGATAAACACCGGGTCGTTGCAAAATCGCGAACAGATCCTGCGTCGGATGAGTGATCGTTCTTCCCGAGGAAGCGAGGAAAGGGAAAAACGAGCTCGGCAAGATCTGAATATGATAACCAGCCGAGCACCAGATTCCGTTTGTTCATAGGCTGGAGCTGCACCATTATCCAATTTTCTATTGCGGAGGTTTGCACGCGGCGATTGCACGCGGAGGCGGATGGCGTGGGCCGACGTACTCGTTCTTCCCGGCTGGTCCCACCGTCGAGCTTTTTCCCCGCCATTCCGCCTCCAGTTGGGTGCAACCTGCGCTCGAATCGAGCGCGCCAATAAAATCGATATCGAATCGATTTCGTGATTTTTTTTTTTTGTTTTTTTAAAATAAACGTATTACGCGGGGGAGGCCGACAGTCGTTGTGAATAATTAAAAAATTGGAAAATGCTTAACGAGCGATTTCAGTTAAATCCTATGAGTTTATTAAATAACTGGCCTAATATTCATTAGGAAAGTAGAAAAAACAAATTTAATAAGAGTTAAAAATTAACTTAATTTATGTGATGCTTATGAATATTTTTGTAATATTCGTTAGAATAAAAGTGAGAAGAAGTCGGTATATAATCTATATGGGATGCCATGAGTTGTACTTTGTGTTAGAGTGATAAAAAGTAGAGATTGGCTTTTTTTGTCAAATTCTATGAATTAGTGAATAGTTTTAGAATTGGCCTTTGTAATATTCATTAGAAGAAAAGAGAAAAGTAAATCGGTATTATTCCTTCTTTTCGAAATTAATTCATCTTGATTTATCTAATCTACACGATTATTAATGAATTAATCTGTGAATTAATCTCTGTAACATTAGAATGATAGAAAATAAATAGAGATTGGTATATCGAACGTATTTTTATCCAAAGACTCAACTTAATTAAACCTACGTGATGCTACGAGTTGCTCTTTGTGATATCCGATAGAGATTCGTATTATATACTCTTTCCAATGTAAGACTAATTTAATCTCAGGAGTCAGAGACTAACCTAACCTAACCTAACCTAACCTAACCTAACCTAACTCTGATGCCAAGAGTTAGTCGACGAACAACCCACGCAACATCCATTAGAAGAATGATAGAAAAGAGATGGCTAAACGTCTGTGTGCACGCTTCTTTTCAAACTTCTCCCCTTCCCTTCCCCTCCCTCTAACGTATGATTTATCTACGTATGGCTCGATCGAGGTAGGATGGAAATACCTGTACCTATTTTCAAAGAACGTTTCCGTGCATCCTTTTCTTCCCCTCCTCCCCTTTATTCTGGATGGAAGAATTCTCTCGAAGACTTGCTTCGAGTTAAAGGGAGATCCCCTCCCTCCTCCCCTCCGATCGCGTAGAGTTAACCGATACATCCCTGCTGCGTTTCGTCTTTATTCGAGGAAATTTCACGGAGGGGGGCGGAGAATTTCACGAGATGGGAAGAAAGGGATGAAAGGGTTCGAAATTACGGCCACGAATCGATCGACGGGGGAAACAATCCCTCCTCCCCCCTTCGATGACGCTTTATATTCTTCGTATCATCTGTGTGATTCCGTCACGGTTTCTCGTCATTAAAACGGCTTACCTCGCCTCCCTTCCCCTCCTTCATCGTTTCGAAATTCCTCCGATCCGCAGGCGGACAATAAAGGCTTGGGAGAGATGGCGACGCGCCATATGTGTGATCGGCGGCATTTCGTTTCGGAGGCGTTTTAACGGCGCTTGTGGATCGATCGATCGGTCGATAAAACAGTGGTAAACGGTGTTTATTTTCCCCTCCAAGTCCGCCGAGGGGATCGGATCGTTCGACACCTTGGAGGATCCGCATATCGGTCGTTCGCAAAATGCGAAACCTGCCGCCAGGAACCGTCCAATAAAAAGGGGCCTCCCTGAATGGCCGGCAAGGTTAATGCGATTGGATGATTGGCTCGATTAGCAAATTGGTCCGGGTTGTTGGTGTGTAGGACATTGGGATAAATGAGGATATGTCTATGCTGGGAACACGGCACTGCGGCAAATTGATGGGAAGGGATCGAACGACAGCACCGATGTCGTCGCTGATATATTATATGAGACATGGTTTTCGATAGACACGGCTTACGCGCCTCGCCACGATTAACGTGGTTGCCCTTATAGTTGCAAAAAAAAGATATGGAATTCCATTTCGCCATTTTTCCATTCTTTCTCTCTATTTTTAAATCGATAATAAAATTTTTAAATCGAAAAATCGTGAATTTCTTAGCTAACTTAAAATGATTTCACACGCGAATTAACGTATAGAAAACTTTTATATTTTATGTATGTAAAGAAAAAAAATTTATCGGATATTCCGCCTCGAAGGAAATTTTCGAAAGAAGGGAATCGATCGATCGCGTGGAAAGTGATGAAGATAAATCCTACGTGTCCCGATTTATTTCTCTTGGATCGCGCGGTTGAAAAACAAACAAACACGTAGACCGAAACGGTGTAGTAGGTGCGTCATCGAGCGCGAACGTGGGTCGTTTACTTTTAGGCGTGGGTGTCGAAAGGTGTAGCCCGAGGTGGTTCCCGTGGTTGGCACGTGGGTTAACAGAAGGGCCGTATCCGGCGCGTGGCAAAACGAAATTTTTCTCTCTCCATACCTTCATCGATTATTTTCACGCCCATTATCGCCAACATACGTACATTTGTATCTCGTTAGGCTCGAAAGCCTTCGTTTTCGCCTCTTATCCCGCGCCGATCTTCCTCGCCCAAAAGTGGGGGAACGAGCTCTGCCCCTCTCCGCGGTTGGAACGAAAGATACTCGCGCCGCTCGCTTATCTCTCAACTTGACCACATTTAAGCACTTTTGTACTCCAGCCCTTTTTTCGCTCGCCGAACGAACAGAACTGTAGGTGATTCCGTTGAATTCCTTAGCCAACTTAGAATTATTTCACGCGTAAATTTTATACTCTAATATTTTGTGTATCTTTACGTGTAAAGAAGGAAAGTTTGTCGAAGTCTATATCGTTGTTTTGTTCGATACTTTAATAATAACGTAATTATCAAGATGTATCGGTTTACATAAAATGTCATTCGACGTATTTCTTATTTTTCATTCATTCTATATTCTTCTTATATTATATCGCTATTTTCATCGCTATTTTCTTTATCATTAATTCGTTAAAAAATAATTTCGTTATTCGATAAAATCAAACTCATCCTCCAACTAATCTCATTACCGTGTTCCGTGCTTACTTTAAAAATAATATTTCTATTCCCACGACTGTCAAACTCGGACCAAAGAATATAGTTCGAGATAAAAAAAACCATTCGATATTATTCCACGCTTTATAAGACAATACGTGAAGAGCTTAGGAATCCATTCACGAAGCGATATATTTTAAAAAAATTGAACAAAAATAAATATTTGCATTGATCCAAGGAGAATCGCCTCTCGAGTTATCGATAGTCGCGATTCGAGCGCTTAAGGATTAAACACGTGTTCCAGAAGCGGAATTCATTCGTGGAAAAGTATTATGCGTGCGTTTCCGAGCGGTAAGTTTGCTTCTCCCTCGATTCCCTCCTCCCTTTCACCCTCTTCGTCTCTCGAGAGAGTTTTTCATCACACGCGAAAAACAGTGTTGTCTCCCGTATTGTTCCGTATCTTTGCGAACTTTTGCTAGCTTTTTACCCTTTTTACCCTTCTTCGTGGGAACAACAAAAGAGTATCAATGCGAGATTTCCACTCGTTGTGTTTCGACTATCTCAGCTAATTCTATTCTCTGGACTGGAAACGAATAAACGAGCTATTTTCCTTAATCCTTTAACTGAAGGTGTATATAAACAATTAATTTTGATGTAAGAATACGAATATTTTTCTCTAAATATTTTGATGAACAATTATTGTCTCTGAAATATTTTGAATATTTTGTGGTGATAAACAGCCATATTCTAAGAGTATTGTGATTTGATTTTAGTAAAATATATTTTTTTTTTTTTTTTACGTTTAGAGCGATTGACTGTGGTAAAAGAGTATCCGCAATTAAAGGGTTAATCCTGGACGAATTTTTCAGTTTAGAAAGATGAAGTAGAGATGATTTTTGCGTATACGTGACGAATGTACATTAGATAAGATGATTTTATACACGCTTTACGTAATAAAGAGATAAAGATCCAAGGAATTTATTCACAAATCATACTGCGTTCTTATTCTTTGGAGAGATCTAACGTAGTGATTCGCTCGAGTTGCGTGAAACGTCTCGCAGTGCTTCGAATGATCGAGAGCCTAATTGGACAAAATTATCTTTTTCCGATTTTATATGGAGGTTTAATTTTTAGAGAATTGCTTTTTATTACAATTTCGTTAAAAATGTATATAACTATTTTATATAAAAATTAACATTGCATTTAATTAATACAAAATAAAAAAGAAAAATAAAACGTGTAATGTAACTTGAAATGGAACAAAATCGATAAATACTTGAATAAAAATGAAAAGAATAAAATTACAGTTTTTTTTAAATATAAACTTACAACATAAATATACTTACAATTAAAAATATGCAAGTTTTATTTGAATCCGATGACTTGCACAATTTGTATTGACAAATTAATAAGAGAGATAGTCGAATTTATTCTATCTATCTGAATGCAAAACGTGACAACCTCCAAGTCCTCCATTGCTCACTCTCAAAGATCGTATCCTTAAGTAACCGCGCAAAAGAATCTGCGCGACAGACGTAGCAAAAAAGGTTGTTGTTAGCAGGCGGTTAACCTCGAGCGCGAAGAATTAAAATTGAATCAAGTCGCTCTTTTCGACTCGAATTTTCCATTCCTCGTTGAAACTTTTACGCGAGCTGAAATTAATCATCGTTAAATATCTCGCGTTTAAAAATTTTCTTTTCTTCGCCCACGCGACGAGAGACGGGTCACACCCATTTAATTTCACGGCCTCCTCCTCTTCCCTTCGTCTTCCCTCCGAGGGTTTCTCCCGCTTTGGCATCGTGGCAATCGCCTTTCCTCCTTATTCGGCAACCTCGCGCTTCCTTCGTTAGTCCGCCATTTATATCCTTCGTTCAGGGCAGGAGGAGAAAGGTGAACCCTTGGCACGTCAAAACCCCTTCCAGAAAAAAAGAATGGCCTCGGTCGATTGCGTCAACTTGGATTGTTTCCCGATCGGTTTTACGCTCTAATCGGGGAAGCACAATTAGCGGCGAGTAAATAAGCCGCTGGTGTCTCTAATTAATTCTTGGCGGCTCGTTATCGACGGATGCCCATTTCACGCGCCCTCTGCTTTCTAAGTGAATTTCGATTTCGGCCGGATTCGAGTCAAGTCGATGTTGGAGAAAATCGAAAGAGATCAACGACGATGTTTTTCGATGGATGTGCTAATCGAAAGCACGCGAAAGAGAGAAAAGTAGATTTGTAGAAGTCGTTTAAATTGCTTTTCTAATAGAGATCAATATACTTTTCGATGTCATGATGGTACACGATCAGAAGACGTGCTAATCGAAAGATGGTGAAAGAAGGAAATTTCGTTACGAGGAAATCGTAGATATAGAAATCATACGATTTTTAATGTCACTGTAAGGGCAAATTTAATCGAAAACAATTAAAAAAAATAGTTAAAGAAATTTCATGAAGAAATTAAATCGTAGATATGGAAATCATTCGAACTGCTTTTCGATATCATAATGAAAGACGGATGGAAAGATTACCAAAAAATGTCCTCGAGAAAACGAAATAAAGTATAGAAATCACTTAAACTTTTCGAGATCAACGCTGTTTTTGTTGTCATAATATCACGATGGAAGGCGTGCTAATCGAAACATCGTCAAAGAAGGGAATCGTTACAAACAAAATAGATGTAAAAAATCATTCCATTTTTAATGTCACGATAAAAGCAGGTTTAATCGAAAACACGTCAAAGAAATTTCACGAAGAAATTAAATCGTAGATACAGAAATCATTCAATACGGTTTTCGATATTATACAATGGAAAGCATGCTAATCGAAAGATCGTCAAAGAAGTTACAAAGAGACTAAATGGATGTAAAAATCATTCGATTTTTAATGTCACGATAAAAGCAGATTTAATCGAAAACACGTCAAAGAAATTTCACGAAGAAATTAAATCGTAGATACAGAAATCATTCAATACGATTTTCGAGTATCGAGGTATTACACGATGGAAGGCGCGTTAATCGAAAGATCGTCAAAGAAGTTACAAAGAAACTAAATAGATGTAAAAATCATTCGATTTTTAACGGTACCACGATAAAGGCAGGTTTAATCGAAAATAGATGAAAGAAATTTCACGAGGAAACTAAACGATAGGTATAAAAATCATTCAAGCTTTTTCATGTCATAAAAACGTGCTAATCGAAGGATTATCAAAGAAAATTTTCGAGGAAACTGAACGATAGATATTAGAAATCATTCGAGCCGCTCTTTAATGTCACGATATCGCTATATATAGACGTGTTAATTGAAAGAAATTTCACAAAGAAACTAAATGATATACATGTATACATATAAATTATTCAAACTTCGCTATACCACACCATATATTATAGATAGAGTTTATATATATATAGGAATGAATAAGTTGAGTTAAGTTGAAGTAATAACAGGGAAAATGTGATATCATTTGTGGATAAAAGATAATTTAAAATAATAGATACTATATGAAAAGATACTAAATAATATGTAAATGAAATTACATATTTGTTTATGAATAATTTTTAAATTGTTATTAATAATAATAAATGTAAACATTTATAAAAAACCATAAAAAACGACAAAAATATTGTTAAAGCGTTATAATCTACTTTATTCTTACATAAAAAAAAAATTTACAAAAACTACATTTTTTTTTGCAATTAATAATTATAAATAAACATTTTTTAAAAAATATTTAAGTATTATTCTTCGCCACACCACTGATGAGCGGTAATCGAAAGCGCGGCAAAGAAATTTCACGAAGGAGCCAAACTATGGGGCGTAGAAAGAGGTCGAGCCGTGACGAAGATGGCACCGACCGATTTCGTGCACGCGACCAATATAAGGAAAAAAGGGTTATCGGAGCAGAAAAGGGATGGAAAACGAAGGGAGAAGAGCGATCGATCGAACGAACGCCGCGTTCCTTGACGAGGCGGAAGGACGATGCCTCCTCGTACCAACTCGTGCCGCTTTTTCTTCCAATCTTTTTGAACAGGTTACTTCCGGATTCTTCGATTCCAAGTCCTTCACCGTCCCGCATTATCCATTCAATTTCTTGACACTTTTTACTTGCTAGTAATTCGACGATATCTTTTTTATAAACTCTCAAAGTTTTCGTCCCCCGTGACCAACCTCAGAAATTCGCGTGAAGACGTTACTTCCGGGTTTTTCGATCCCTAAGTCCTTTTCCGTCACGTATTATTCAGTATGTTGATACTTGTAGTTTTTATTACCTTTACGTTTGTTTTAATTAGAATAAAAGTTTTCGATCGTAAATCCTTTTCTACTATATATTATATTATATTATATTATTCAATTTCTTGATACTTTTGACTTGCTTGTAATTCAACAGCACCTTTTACGTCTACTTGTTTTAATTACAACAAAGTCTCAAAGTTTTCGTCCCCCGTGACCAATCTCAGAAATTCGCGTGAAGAAGTTACTTCCGGGCTCTTCAATCATAAGCCCTTTTCCACCATATATTGTTCAATTTCTTCACAGTTTCACTTGCTCGTAATTCGACTTTTATTACCTTTACGCTTTTGTTTTAATTACAATAAACTCTCAAAATTTTCGTCCCTCGTATGTGTCCAATTTCAGAAATTCGCGCGAAGAAGTTACTTCCGGTTTCTTCGATCGTTCTTTTCTGCTGCGTATTATCCATTTCGTTCAATTTCTAGACAGTTTCACTTGCTCGTAATTCGAGAGTACCTTTTACCTCTGCTTCGTTTTTAATTACAATAAAGTCTAAAAATTTTCTTTATACGTATATGATCAATCTCTTAAATCGAATTTCACGTGGAAAAGTTACTTCCAGCTTTTTCGATCGTGAGTCCTTTTCCTCTACGTATTATTCAATTTCTTGACAGCTTTACTTGCTTGTAATTCGAGACTATCTTACCTCTATTTATTTTTAATTACAATAAAGTCTCAAAACTTTCTTTATACGTATATGATCAATTTCTTAAATCGAATTTCACGTAGAAAAGTTACTTCCAGCTTTTTCGATCGTGAGTGCTTTTCCTCTACTATTATTCAATTTCTTCTCTATTATTCTTCTACTTTATTATTCAATTTCTTAACAGCTTTACTTGTTTGTAATTCGAGAATACCTTTTACCTCTGCTTCTTTTTAATTGCAATAAAGTCTCAAAATTTTCTTTATACGTATATGATCAATCTCTTAAATCGAATTTCACGTAGAAAAGTTACTTTCAGCTTTTTCGATTATGAGTCCTTTTCCTCTATGTATTATTCAATTTCAATTGCTCGTAATTTGACAGTATCTTCTATTTATTTTAATTACAATAAAATATCGAAATAAAGAAGTTACTTCGATCATGAGTCCTTTTCCACGATATATTTTTCAATTTCTCGACAGTTTCACTTGCTCGTAATTCGAGAGTACCTCCACTTGTTTCAATTACAACACAAAGTTCTCAAGATTTTCAAAGCTTTCGTCCGAGTATTCAATCGAAGTTCTCGTGAATCGACGGAAGGAAGGATTTCGAGGAACGGATATCCGAAGCGACGGATATCGATCAAGCATAAGAAACGAAATCTATCCGAATTTTTCCGCCGATGGCCAGAGGCCCTCGAACTACTCACAATTCCCCTACGCGCATACATCCCCCTACATACCCCCCTCCAACGGGGTCTACTTGAGATAAGACCGAAGGGGATGGAATTTCGTGGACGAAGAAAAAAAAAAAGCGAAGAGAACTCGACGTTCCTTACGTTCCAACGTGAAAAATCCTCTAATCCTCGAACGAATTTCAGAATCGGTGACGAGGTGACGAGTACGACGACGACGACGACGACGACGAGCACCACGGAGCCACACGAGTCGGAGGGAACGAATCGAGGAATCATGGCTAAAAGCGCGGAGAGGTTGCCCGGCACCTCGACCAGGTTAAGAACCAGAGACGACGGCTGCTGCTCGGTCAATTTCCTGAAATACGTTCTGCACATTTACAACGTGGTGTTATTCGTAAGTAAACGAACAATCGCTCGACTCGAATCACGTAATAATATCCAATCCGTTTTCGTTCCTCTTACAATCCACTCATTTTCTCCCGTTAAATCTAGCTCTCGAGAGAGCCTGCAAGATCCTCGAGACACGAAGTCTTGGAATCGACTCGACTTTCCAAATATATTATATATTCGTGTTACGTACGATCGTTGTAGGGTAATTACAAGAGGGAGAAAAACGAACGAGACTATTTATACTGCTAGAGATCTACAGTCACTCGTTTCCAGAGAGAAACGAGTTCTCTCTCTCGGCCCACGACGAGCGAGCGTTGTCAAACAGGCGGTGGAACATCGTGGCCGATCGCGATACATGCCATAAAATGATAATGAAGCTGGAGCCCAGGAAAGGGAAGCGTGGAAAGCGAGGATCGGAAAGAAAGGAAGAGCAAACGCGAATCGATAATTTAAAATGTCGACGCCTGTTCGAGAACGTAGGATTAAAGGAAACGGAGGAGGAACCTTGTACATACCCTCTGTTACTGCCCCCCTCTCTCTCTCTCTCTCTAGTCATTTTTCATCGTTTCTTCTCCTACGCCTCTCTCCTCCATCCTCGAAAAGAGAGAGAGATATTCGGCGATAACGGGGGTTGGGACGGCATCGAGTTCAATATTAACTTTCGAAATTGCGAAATCGAGACAGCTTGAAAAACTCGGTCGATAACTCGGATGATAAGGCTCGATAATCTGCGACGCAATAATCTGGATGGAACAATGCTCGAACCCGTTTGCTCTCATCGATCGCGCTCCCCTTCCCCCCCCTCTCGCCCATCCCAAGTCCAAAGTCGTCGGGATGTTACTGGCGGATTGCTAGGCGGTGTTAGGTTCGATGTTAGGTTGTTAACCGTGTCGAGGCGTGGTTCGAGGCAATACGTGCTCTCCCCCTTTTCTTGGACAGAAATTCGCTTACCTGCTCGTCGCAACCGCATAGCTCTCCGTGCTCTGCCTAGGCGTGTACGTCGTCGCGCGAACGGACGACGCCGATCGAATGGGGAATGAGCAACTCCGTCGATCGGAACTTCTCGATCGGATTTCTCCTTGCTACTTGAAAGTTCGAAACGAGTCGAGTCGAGTCGAGTCGAGTCGAGTCGAGTCGAAACGAGCGGTGGAAACTTGCTAGGGAAAAAGGAGAGAGAGAGAGAGTCGGGGGATAATCGGCCGATAATCGGTGCGAGGCTAGTTATTACGCGGCTACGATTTATTAACGAGGGATAATTAAAGGGTGGATCCTCGGTCAATCATGTCAGATTTCAAATTTTCAGACGACGAATTTGATTTTATAGGGATTCGCGTTTTGTATACAAACTGTTTACTATTTTGTAATTTTCGATCGATCGAGAGTAGACCTGTATATTCGTATATCGTATAGTATATATGCGATTTGGAACTATATATATCCTGAAACTTTCATTATCAGGAGGGATGGGCGGAGGGACGGAGGGAAGGATTAATTGTTAGGGGAGATCGTCGGCCGATCTGCTAATTATCGATTAATAATAGACCGCCGGTCCGTTCAATACTCGGCCGTTCCGTAAAATTATTCTCTGGCTTTTATCCTCTCCCCTAAGACCTTTCGCGTGTCAACGTCTTTCTTCTGTTCTGCGCGTAATAAACGCACGAGCCGAAACACAAAGAGAAGAGAAAGGGGAATGCGAAACGAGAGAGAGAGAGAGAGGGAGTACGCTATTTTGTTTCCCATTGTTTCGACACGGTGCGTGCCCAAGCGCGCGGAAAAGCGCGGTGGAAAGTTCATTCGTCGAGGTAACCATTTTCGTCGCTACGCCGTTGCTGTGCAATTTTTTGAAAGAAAAGACGAAAAAAAGAAAGAAAAAGAGGGGAGGATCAATTGTTGGAGGCGACATCTTTTTTTTTTTTTTTTTACTCGATTTCGCGTGGACGTCGATGCGAATTAACGCTCTCGTTTCGAACTGTCGTAAACATTTTCGATCGATGAGAATCGATCGAAAGAAAAATTTTTTTCTTCCTTTCTTTCTTTTCTCACCCTTGGTTTTCGTGTTCGAAGAGGAGCGGTTCGTCTCGAGGAAAATTGCGATAGCTCTCGATCCTCTTAGCGGTGTAGCCTTAAGCCGAATTAATTTGGATCGTTAATAAGGAATATATATCAAGGCAGCGTGATTCGCGCGATGAAACGCGATTATCTCGAACGGTCCAATCGCATTACGTCCCTCCTCGTTGTACTTATAATTCCGCGCGTAAAATGCGAAACACTCGTGGTGTTAAAAATCCTCTCACGGTGGCGAATACCGTGTATTGAAACGTGCGTATATGTATCGTGCAAGTCCCATTTAAACGAACCTGTCCGGGGACAACCCATATGGTCACATGACTGCACTGCGTAATGGAGCCTCGCGTAATACGCATAATACCAGCTATTATTTAATTACGATACGAAAACGATTACGATTACGATTTTTCACGAAACATTTCCTCTAAACTGTTGAATTATGAATCTTTGCTTATTTTCTCTAGGATAAACACGATATACGATATTTATGATTCGTAAGAATTTTTTTTCACTCTTTGGTCGATTTGTTGGGGAAAAGGGGGCGTTATTCACGATATAATAGTAGAATAACTAGTGTTAGTTAGTATTTTCAGTTCAATCGATACGAAACATTTAAACATTTAGATAATATATACATTTTTAAAGTTCGTAAGAATTCTTTTTAAATTTTTTTTCGATTTGTTAGGAAAAAGAGGTTTCACTATATAATCGTAGAAGAACGTATCACTTATTATTTTCAGTTCAATTATCATACGAAACATTTCCTCTAAAATGTACAAATCGTTACGAAACGACATTTTGCTCATTTTCTAGATATATTATCGTAGATATATTATCATATATTATCATAGATTATCATAGACACGATATACATATTTTCACAATCTTTTCGATTTTTGTTCGATTTGTTAGGGAAAAGGGGACAGTTATTCACGATATAATCATAGAAATCATAGAACTAGTGTCAGCTATTATTTTCAGTTCAATCGATACGAAGCATTTATAAACATTTAGACAATGTACACATTTTTACAATTCGTAATTCTTTTTCAATCTTTACTCGATTTGTTAGGAAAAAAAGGTTTCACATACAAATCGTTACTCTTTGTTCATTTTCTATAGACACGATATATTATTTTCACAATCTTTACTCTTTTCGATCTTTGCTCGATTTGTTACGTTATTCACGATATAATCATAGAACAAGATATCACTTATTTTCAATTCAACTAAACATTTCTTTAAAATATATAAATTATTAACTTATGAATCGTCTCTGTTCATAGATATGATATACACATTTTTATGATATACAATTCATAAGAATTCTTTTTCAATCTCTATTCGATTTCTTAGGAAAAAGTTTCACGATATAATCGTAGATATCATCTATTATTTTCAAATTATACGAAATATTTTCAATTATTATACGAAACATTTTCTCTAAAATGTACAAATCACGTTACTTTACGAATCTTTCCTCATTTTCTTCATAGACACAATATACACATTTTTACAATCCTTTAAGAATTCTTTTCAATTTTTGCTCGATTTGTTAGGAAAAAGGTTTCACGACATAATCATAAATCATAAATATCAGTTCAATTACTATACGAAATATTTCCTCTAAAATGTATAAAATTTATAAATCGTTACTTTACAAATTTTTGCTCATTTTCTTTATAGACACGATATACATATTTTTACAATCCTTTAAGAATTCTTTTCAATCTTTGCTCGATTTGTTAGGAAAAAGGTTTCACGATATAATCATAAATATCAGTTCAATTACTATACGAAATATTTCCTCTAAAATGTACTTTATAAATTATTACTTTCTAAATTTTTGCTCATTTTCTTCATAGACACGATATACACATTTTTACAATCCTTTAAGAATTCTTTTCAATCTTTGCTCGATTAGTTAAGAAAAAAAGATTTCACGATATAATCGTAGATATCACGTATTATTTAATTACTATACAAAACATTTCTCTAAAATATATAAATCATTACGTTATGAATCGACTCTGTTCATAGATACGATATATATATTTTTACAATTTAAGAATTCTTTAAGAATTCTTTTTCAATCTTTGCTCGATTTGTTAGGAAAAAGAGATATAATCGTAGATATCACTTATTATTCAGTTCAATTACTATACAAAACATTTCTCTAAAATGTATAAATCATTACATTATAAATCGACTCTGTTCATAGATATACACATTTTTACAATCCCTTAAGAATTCTTTACAATCTTTGCTCGATTAGTTAGGAAAAAAAGGGGACGGTGATTCGCGAAATAATCCGGCGTGATACCGTGTTTCCGGATTCGGAAAAGGGAAAGAAAGAGGAGGAGGAGTGGCGGGGCGCAATTGGACGGGCGGCGGTCGGCGAGGATCGAAACGAGTCGCTCTTTAACGAACGAAAACGACCGTCATCCGGCTTATTTCTCGGCCGACTGGTAACAGCCGGGAGGTAATGGCCGCCGCTCGCCCGTACGACCACCTAGCGCATTCCCCCGAGCTACTTGCGATTTCCGCGCAGGAACGCGCGCGTGCATACCGCGTCCAAGGATCGCACTTGGCGATCCCCCCCTCTCGCTCGCGCGCAGCGACACCTCTCTCCGTTTAAAGTCCCTTTTCACGCGCGTCCCCCTAATTATCGTTAACGCGAATCGTAATGCCTCGTTCGAGCGCTATAAACTTTCTTTCGATAAGAATTATTTCGAGGAAATAAAATATCCGCGAGGCGTTTTCGCAACGGGTCTAACTTTCTTATTAAAAGGAGTGATTGATCTCCCGATTATCATCCATTTCATCGATAATAAAAATTGTAAAAATGAAAATAAAAAAAAGGAAGAAGTAGATTTTTTTTTTTTTTTTTCGTATTCGTAGAATAGGACGGTTGAGGTCACAGGTATCGAGCTCGTCATTGATTTGTCGTCTTTTATATAGAATAACGTAATTTGCACGCAGTCTAATACTTATACCAGAATTATTTTTTCGAACGAAGATATTATATTGAAAGTTTTGTTACATTTTCAGATAATCCTAACAATTTTTAATAATTCTCTAAATCTTCTAATTTTAGGGTATCACGAGTCTCATGATGACAATTAGTTTATCAACTACCGTGCTTTGACCGATACCTGTTAGACATTACTTGATATGACATTGTGAGAGACCCTGGTCACACGAATAATTTATATACAATCCACAAGTAAGAAGTATATTTGTCACGACTAATCGAAGGGCATTCGACAGTCATATTATCCAAATTATAATCCAAATTATCCAAAATATATTAAATCAGTACTACTATTCAATACTATTGTGAATACAATTACTATTATCAATACTTCTATTGCGAACAGTAATATCGATAAAAGTATTAAAGTACACTTGATACAGCGGCGCGCTGAAGAAGATTTCGTTAGAAACTCAGTAAAGAAGATTTTTAGAAACTTTATTTATCGAGAGATATTCTTCTTCTACTTTCGAGATTGGAGATGTTACGAAAAATATCACGAAAAACAATTAACAACGTAAGTTTGCTTCGAATTGAAATTTTTCTCGAGGATCAATCCGAGCTCGTTACTCGATTAGATACGCAGCTTGGATCTTTTTCGTGAACTCGTGTTACTCGCTAATTCAATCCGGATTTCGTATTCGCCAGTCGCGTGTCGAACGCGATTTCTCTCTCTCTCTCTCTCTCTCTCTCTCTCTCTCTCTCTCTCTCTCTCTCTCTCTTCTCTCTCTCTCTCTCTCTCTCTCTCTCTCTCTCTCTCTCTCTCTCCTAGGGAAGCTCTCAGCAGAAACTTCTCCAACCGTTGGTTCGTGAAAGAATCCTCCACGAGTCTTAATTCTTCGAAGGAGAATAGGGAGAGAAATCCCTCTCCAAGTGAAACGGAGATCCTCCACGGCGTGACACGTGATTATTCTAATTTCTTGCGGGGATACAACAGGTCTCGCTGGATTTACGTGCCTCCCTAGATTGAAGCCGGTGTGTATTCCGGAAGCAGACTGTGGAATCTTCGCGCCTCGTGGTCCTCGTGATGGAATCTCATTCTCGCCTGCGAGAAGAACGTTTCTCTCTCTAGAGTGTAGGAAGATTATTGCTTCATCGTTCCTCGATGCGGTCCAGCCGCATTCTCATTTTAATGTTTCACTGATGGCGCTTGCATCGTGTCGTCGAATCAAGATTAAAGATTGGAATCAAGAGGGGTAACACGTTGTAAATGAGGGAGAAAAAGATCTTGTTGGGAGAGATCATCAATGTGTATAGATACTTTTGATAATGTTAATAATTAATGTTAAGAAATTTAATAGAGAGAAGCTATGGATCCTCGACTTGGAGATAGAGGAAAGTCTCCAGTTCGATATTCTTCCCTTCTGTCAACTGAGAAATTGGGCTGGAATTTTTCGTTATTATCCCAACTTATTAACACCTTCGTTCAGATTTCGTAAGAATTTTTAACGCCTTTCGAGATCTTCGATTCTTCTCACGGTTCACATCTGGCGGCACGCGTCTCTGGTAGATTTATATTGGAATAGGGAATCTTTATTCTCCAGGAATAAAAGTAATTTTGCTAATTTCGCCGTTTCAACTACACAATAATCTCAAAGCTCTCTCGAACGATTAAATTAACCTAGGCTTATCCAAGTTTTACGCGTATGTAAAACGACGAGGATAAATTGTTTATCGTTGATATTATTACGCTCTGGTGACTTCAAAATGTCAATCATAAATTACACACTAATAATAAGGATGTAATATTGTATATATAATATATATATAATCTATGGAAGATCGAAGGAAAGGCAAGTATTGGCCTTCTAAAAAATATCGAATCGTTTTATTATTCTATAAACAAGCTCACTTTTTCGATCTCTGGAATCCTTTAAAGCCGTTTCTTTATATAATATTAAGCATTATATCAAGGAGAGAGAAATAAACGTTGGTTGATGATATCTCGACTCGCAGCTGGAACGAAGAATGTAGCAGGACCGAACTCGAGAGAAATAATCGTGCATCGCGTCTGTTTTCCCTCTGCCCTCGTTTTTTCCCCCCCTCCCACTTAATACACCAAATAGAAAAGGCAGGGATAAATAACGTTGTTGATGCGAGCCACTCGCTCGCCGATTTACGACCTCCTTCGAGATCTTCTCAACTTGGCTGCACACTCGATATGATGCACGCCGTGTGGAAACAGGCGACTTCTTATTTGCGCGTAATTCGAGGATACAGCGGGCAAGATTTAAAATTAGACGCATCTCTGACATACTTTGCGCAGCCACGACGACGTGAAAAGCTAACGTTACGTAATATTGCATCGGGCCGAGAAAACAGAAGCCTTGTTATGGACGCGACAAACAGCTTGTTCGGCCTGAGGAAATAATAGAAAATAATGGAAAATAATTAAAATCGAGAAATATATTAGATTGTTTAACGTGATTGAGGATGGAAATCAAAAAGATGCAATTCTTGAGATAGGGAAGAAAATCGTGTTTTACGTAAGAGGTGTTTTAAGGTAAGATAAAAATTCGTAAGAGGATCGATTTGGAATTGGAGATGCGATATTTTTATATTTATTATTTACTATTTTTTAATCAGGAAGAAAAAAGAAGGAAAAAAACGTGTTTGTAGTTTGCTCTTAAGATGGTCTTAATCGTGGCTTATGAGATACATTTTCATAAATTTTGAGAAAAATTCGTAAGAGGATCGATTTGGAGATGCCATATTTTTTATTTACTATTTTTTAATCAAAAAGAAAAAAAGAAAGGAAAGAAACGTGTTTGTAGCTTGCTCTTAAGATGGTCTTAATCGTGGTACATTTTCATAAATCTTGGGAAAAATTCGTAAGAGGATCGATTTCGAATCGGAGATACGATATCTTTTTCACGAAACCGGTGAAAAACGAAACTCTCCAAACTTACTTTTTTTCATCGTCACTTACTCTTAATCTAACGAGAGATCGTCGAGCTCGATTCGCCGTAAGAGTTCCCCTCTGTAAACCATGTGGCGCCAATCTCTCCAGACGCGTCTATAGATGCGGTATTCATCAACAATTATCCTCTGATGTAGATTTAGAACCGGTCGATCATCTTCCAATCCAAATCAAATCATCTCTCCTTACTCTCCTCGAACCAAGAGAGGAAGAAACGGCTCCTCGAAACGTGGAAGGAAACGAATTTTCCCGGTCCCATCGACCGTCAGTTCGAGCCGTGAAACGGTAAAAAAAGGATGACCGTTAGCCGCATCGACTCTTTACTTGCTCTCTCGAATTCATAAACTTCGGTTGAGGAAGACGAGTCGGCGCGGGTGCGCCGGTGGAGAAAAGCGGCGGTGGAGAAGTTTGGAAGCGAAGTGGGGGAGGAGGGGGCCGCGGGGGCGTTGGTCGTCGAGAAGGTGGCCCGTCGGAAAGAATTCCAGAAAACCTGTCCAAACGAGGCTTTTAAGTCTCGACTGTCGCATAGTTGGGCGGGCGGCACGGCCCAAGCCCCGAACGGATGAAAGCGCGCCCCTCTAATTGAGCGGAGGCTAGATAAAAACGACCGCTTCTTCTTTTTATTTTCGGCTCGAGTTCGGCTCGAACCGTGAGACGATTCCGGATATCTTCGATCCATTGTTTCATCGAGCACATCGATGCCTTTGTACCTCTTGTGATTCCTCGACGGACCACCCAGAGTCGTCCCTCCCCCCAGGAGAGGGAAATCGCGATAGGAAAAATAACTTTAAGTTATTTACTAAGAATTTCGAATAAATTTGCTTTCCGCCGGTTATTTCCGATTATCGTTACGTTGAGCGATAAATTATCGAATATATCCGTAAAATATTCCAACCGATCAAAATTTTCCCCATTCGTCGCTATTTACGAAGTTATCGAAAAAAATATGTGTTTCCAATCGTTCTCGAGAAGAGAATTTTCGGGAGAAAAAAAGGAGGAGGGGACACGTGTCGAATAATATTCTGTTCCCATTAAATTTCATCAAAATGCGCAAATTCAAAATACGTGTTATTATTCCTCGAGCAAGATGAATAAATATTCCATTCATTCGCGGATATTAATCGTAAATTAGCATGGAGACATGCTCGTAGACCGCGACTTTCTTTGCCCCGTGTTCTCCTCCTCACCCTGTCACGCGAGCCCTCCTCTTTGTTTCCTCGTCGACGGTATATGCATCGCCTCCACGAGCGAGTCCACGCGCGCCCGATGCAAAATACACGTACAAAGGAATATCGTATCGCGGGGCGATGCATAGTGGATTTATACTGGGAGCGGAGGCGAGATACGTGGCCGCCTTCGGCATTCGGGACAATGATAAAATAATAAATCGCCGCCCTCTCCAACCGGGGCCTCCCCGCAGAGAGCCGAGAGATATTTCGAGGCTGGAAATGGGATTCGAGAGACACGCGCTACGGGGTGCACCACGTGTATATAGCATATCGTATAGATATTGGATTCGAGGCGTTTTCTTTCACCAAGCTATAGTTTTTGACGGTGTAGGTTTTTCTCGCCCCCTGAAAAAAATTTCGCCCGATGAACTGGCTCGATAAAAGGATTATCGATTAGCCGAATTGCGAATTCTTTCCCTTTCAGGGAAATTTATCGCGATTGGATAAGGGGGATTTCATAATTTTGTGCAATGGTGCACCAGTGGGATGTGCGTTTTAGGAGAATTAATTTCTTTTGAGTCGGATTATAAATAATTATAACAGCGTTTCAAAAGTGATGTTTTTTTATCTTATCGTTTTCGTTGCGCTGGCCTCGTTGGAACGATTTCAAATACGTTGACATACTTTGAAAAACGAAAAAATATATATATATATATTCGATAGAATTTATTTTAAGAAGAGAATTATATATTTTCAAGAAATATAAAAAAAAGTTTTCCTTTTTCCTCGTTTATTAAGACCAATTTCGAATATTTCGACGTGAAAAAGGCTCGACAGAACAATTTTAACTGGAAGAGATAACGCTTTGATCTGTCCCTCGAGAATTTTTTTCTACCTATCCCCCTCCCTCTATAGAAAAAAATAATCGAACGAAAAAGAGCCGTGGCAATTAGTAGCGATATCACGGTCCCGTGTGTGCATCCTTGGGAAGACAGATAATGGAAGCCAGAAACGTTTACACGTTCGTCGAACTCGCGGCTGCTCTAAAAACCGTTCTATCGAATTATATCGAAAGGTACAGTTGACCACAGTTGCATTCCTCGATACCGTAAATATCGCTTGTCCACCGATATTTACGTGGACGTTGCTCGTTTATATTCCCCAACGCTCTCTATTCCCTTGGGAGAGGGGATTGGCATCGCGACCACGATATCGAATAGGGAAAAATTCGTAGGAAATCAAGGCGATAGAAAAAAAAAAGAAAAAAAAAAGAAGAGAAGAAAAATAGAGACGAAAAAAAGATAGGTAAATCGTGGTGAGGATAACGAAGGACGCACGGTTATCGACTGTGTACAGTGTAGAATACAGTGTGTGCACATGTTCGTGGGCGGATATCTAACACGTGGAATTCATCGAGCTTCCATATCGGTTAAATAAAATCTACCGCGTAGACGTTACGATCGTATCGCATTGAAATGGACAGACTGTGTATTTAGAATGGAATGAATTAATTAGATGTCGCGATATACGTTGAACTTTGCGGATATTTCGATGAATATCTCGTGGGAAAGGTCGTAACTTTTGCAATCGTGTAAACGAGTTTAGTATAGAGGGCGCGGAAATGGGTTTAACGAGTTTGGCGCATGGAGTGGAATACAATTAGGCGTAAAGTCAACTGCGAATCGCTTTATTCGCTAGAGGAAACGATTAGATGAGAAGGCGTGAGAGAGGGGGAGAAAGAATGTGTTTAACGCCACGTTTCGAGCCTTTGTGCTGGTTGGAATACAACTGGCGCGTTAATTAGAGAGATTAAAAGCGTGCAGTGTTTGAGAACGTCGAACGGTTTATTTTTGTTTCAGTTGTCTGGATTGGTGGTGGGCGGGATCGGTATCTGGACGGTGATTTCGAAGCACAGCTACGTGTCCCTGATGACGACCTCCACGTATCCGACGCTAGCCTACGCTTTGATCATCGCAGGTGTCCTGGCTGTGGTCGGTAGCTGGCTCGGATGCGGCGGTGTAACTTCTGAAAATAGATGCGTACTTCTCATAGTAAGTAAATACTAATAATAGTAAGTAATTCCACGAAGCATCGCGAATAAACTCTACTCCAGATTCGCTCGACTTCTGCTCGCTTTCGTAACTTGAAAAATTAAGGAATTAATTTTTACACCTCAATACAACCTCAGAATACGATCAAATCTCACTTGCTCTACATTTTTTCGATTCAAATATCCAATAATACGAATAATTGCTTTGGTAAAAAACGATCAAAATTTGGGTGACGAATTGGGAAACGAAAAAAAAAACTCGTTAAAACTGGAGGATCATCGTGATTACTTCTAATGGAATCGATTAGATTGATCCACCGTTCGTAAGAAAACGTTCCATTCGAACTTATATATCCACTGATCGATCGGAATCGATCGAATCGGAAACACGGCTCGTGCATCATGGAAGAATTCATCGCTTTGCCGGGAACATATATTTACACCGTTGATGGTAGCACGGTGTCTCTTATCGATCATGCGCTTCCGTGTCGGCCATTTATCAGGGTGCCACTATTGTCTGATTAATTAATTCTCCGGTCGGGCCAAATGCTCTGCGCCGCGAGAGGAGAAGGGGGAGGAGGGGGAGGAGAGACGGAGGCAAAGATAAAGCCGAGGATATAGGAGGTTGGAAACCAGCCGCACGAGTAACTCGAGCTATCGCTTTCAGAATTGCCTACAGCCTTGGTAGCGGATGCTCTCCTTGCTAAAGGAGAGAGGAGGCGATCGTTCGCCAAAGTTTCGTGGATTCCATTCGACGAGGCGACGTGCATAATGGATTCGTTTCACGAATCGGCCAGAAACGTCCCTCTTTTCACCCCCCCTCTCCATCTTGCTTCCCAAACTTTTCCACCAAAATTTCGTTCGAAATCATCTCGCAACTTTGTCGCAGCGGAAGAAGAAAAAGAAGAAGAAGAAGAGGAAGAAGAGAAGACAATAGTCGCGATGGTAATTAAAATGGCGCGCCAACTATTGAGAGCAACTTTCTCTCGCGATGACGCATTTGAAAAAAGATTTCGCCAAGTTCCGTTTCCGGGACAGCTTCGAGAAATGCTCGCATCCTCGCTTCTTTTTATGCGGCTGAACCCATTGCATTATTGCAATGGAGAGAGCTTTGTGAGCTCGCTTTCATCACGAAAACGAAGGAACTGCGTAAGCTTAAAAAACCGCTCGTTTACCTTGTTCTCATCGTTATCGATCGTTCCTTCTAATCGCGGATCCCAGCCGATCGTTGTACGGATCTCTGCTATTTTTTTTTTTTTTTTTTTTATTTCTACCACCTTCAAAGGTGGCTCAAAGCTAAAGCTGTTCTTTTTTTATTTCGCGTAAGATGCGCCTGGTAAGGCGTAATAAATACGCGGTTACAAGGTCGATTTCACCTTAAACGCATAGTCGATTAGCTCCCACTATTATCAACCCTCGACAAGTGGCCTCCCCTTGTTGGTCCCCTTGTTGATCCTCGCGACAGGATCGAACGTAAGATAAAGGAAAGCACAGAGAAGCTGGTTTTAAAAATATACTTTGATTTTTCATTAAATAAAATTACTTATTAAGATATATCTTCTAAGATGGAAGACACGTTTCAAGAATCAGGTTTTAAAGTTCGATCAATGGAGGGAAACGATTTTATTTTACGAGAAAATAAAATTATAAGAATAATTATAATAGTGATGAAATATGGTTTTCCTCGGTTAAGAGAACGAATACAGACACGGTAATTGAGATACGTATCTCTCAGCGATAAAAGTCACTCGTCCGTATTAAACTCATCATCTCTGGTGCTGCATTGAATGCAAGCCAGAATGAATGTGGCGTTGAATATAATATTCAATATAACGCGTCCATTATTGCAATATACAAATATACATTGTTATTACAAAATTATGTTATCGAGCGACGTTACGTATCACAAAGAGTATCACAGCAAACGTGTACAATAAGAGATATAGAAGCTTTCGTTTTATATTTAAAAGCTTACAACCGTTACGAGTAGAAAGAAAAACGACTCGAAAGCTTGAATTCTTACTATTCGTACGACGACGATTGATCGCAAAAAAGGATGTGGCAACGTGGCACACAGGAGGAGTATACCGAAATCTGGTGATTTAACGCTCTTTAATGGAATTCGCGGAATGGAATCTTGTCCGCGTTTGGAAAATTTATCGTACTTTTTTTTATCCCACCGAAAAGAGATCGCTTCGACTGCTCATAGCTGGAAAATGCCACTACCTCTTTGTAAAACTTTGTCCGATAAAACGATGCAATGAATTTTCGCTGGATGCATCAAGCTCGAAAGACGCCAAAGAATTACGTTTCAGTGGAAAGTTTCGCCCTTCGAATCTATCTTGTTCCCATCCGTCTGAAAACTGTTAGCATCCCCCCTGCTGAGCTATAAATTGTGCTTAAACGAGAATTAGCACGAGGGCCGGTATCTCGAGCCACCATTTGAGGCTGCAGCACCACCTTGCTCAACTGGCTCACCCTTAATTCCACATAAATGATAGTTTAATTCCGCAAACAACCCTTGCTAACCACGGAAGATACGGGGTTCTTTTTCAACGTGGATGGATCCCCATTCATCGTCGCATTGTCAGGATCACGATTTAAGCAAGATCAACGCAATGAATCTTCTCGTTTCTGCTCGTTAATAATTATTGTTCGTCGATTATTATTTTCTTCGATGAAATGGTAAAAGAGAACGACAAATCGTCATCGTGAGCCAATATTACCGCGACATCGTGGATGAAATTTATCGCATGTTCGATGCTTTTACGGTGCGCAGGAAGCATTTTTAAGCCGCAGGAAGCATTTAAGAGGTTACGTTTTCCGCTGGGTAATAGCGGAGCAACACCTTTCCCACTTTTCTGACGAGAATTTACTTTCACCCTTGCGTCTGTCACGATCTGATCTTAGAGAGAAATTGCAGAAAATATTTTTATATTTATCGATCGTATTTCTTTGAAACGTAGTTTTAAAAGGTTTGATTCAACGAACTAATTGGAATAACAAGAATTGATTAGTAAATATACGTTTCAATTTTTTGAAGAATTACATTCTGAAACATTGTTGAGCGTTGTAATCCATTCACGATTTTAACGTATAATGTGTCTTCTGTCTGTTCAATTTAGAAACCGCATTAGAAATCGTCGAATTGATTCAGCCTTGAATCAACCGCATCGTGCAACCGCGATAATTTACCGTAATTCCGTGCTCCTCCTATCAAAATTATCACCAATTACCCGTCGAACAGCTATCATAATCGCGGCGAAGGTCGCATTCGATCGGAATACGCCAATTCCACGATCATATTCGTCCCTAACGATAATTCCGTCGATTAAGAAATTTTGTTATTTCTCCAAAATGTAATAAATAAACAAATGACAGAAATATATTATTATACGAGATAGGTTAAAATTAATCCATAAATGTGAACGGTAAAATTAATTTTAATACAATTTTTGCAAAGTTTTGCGAATCAAATATGGCGGTAAAAAATTAATTAATAAAAATAATAAAAAATTAATTAATAAAAATAATTTATAATGATTTAAATTAAAATAAATGTCATATATGAAATTTTTATCATACATTCTTATCGCGTGGAACAATGTGGAAATGTATAAAAAATCATTACATCGTGAGAATTTTTAATATTGAAGTAATCACTCAACTTCAAGTTTAATTTAAAAAAAAAAACAAAAAATTTGTCTATAATTTATAATAATTTAAATTAAAATAAATGTTACATATGAAATTTTTATCATACATTCTTATCGCGTGGAACAATGTGGAAATATATAAAAAATCATTACATCGTGAGAATTTCTAATATTGAAGTAATCACTCAACTTCAAGTTTAATTTAAAAAAAGAAAACAAAAAATTTGTCTATAATTTATAATAATTTAAATTAAAATAGATGTTTAATATGAAATTTATATGAAATTATTATATGATTATATGATTATTATAAATAATTATTATAATTTATATGAATTAATATGAAATTTTTATCATACATTCTTATCGTATAGAACGATCTGGAAATGTATAAAAAATCATTACATCGTGAGAATTTTTAATATTGAAGTAATCATTCAACTTCAAGTTTAATTTAAAAAAAGAAAACAAAAAATTTGTCTATAATTTATAATAATTTAAATTAAAATAAATGTTACATATGAAATTTTTATCATACATTCTTATCGCGTAGAACGATCTGGAAATGTATAAAAAATCATTACATCGTGAGAATTTCTAATATTGAAGTAATCACTCAACTTCAAGTTTAATTTAAAGAAACAAAAAACTTGTCTATAATTTATAATGATTTAAATTAAAATAAATGTTACATATGAAATTCAAATGTTTCTTTAAAAATTTACAGAATATTTCTCAATTATTGAAATATTGACCGATCAATTCTTTGCCTATATATATATATTTCATTTTAAACAAAAGTTTAAAAAAGAGGATTAAAAATCTTAAAACAATTATATTTTTACGTACATATGAAAATGAATTTTGTTTAATACACGTCGTTTGAGCCTGCTGTTGCGTCACGTATCTCGCAACATATCGTCGAGAGCAATAATTAGAGCAAGCGCTCGGCTATTAACGAGCAGCCGTGGCGCACAATTAGCACTCCGTACCGCGAGTGATTCCGATTTCTTTCATTCTGAATGACGCGTCGGATCGGGCGGACAGGTCTCGACGCCTCTGGACTGTTTTCGAACCAGTTCCAGAGCACACCGATCGAAGCGCTCCAGGCGAGACCGCATTGCTTGCCAAGCATCCAGCCGGCCGATCGCGCCACTTACGTCCAATTTATGCCCGGACGAGGTCTCGCTAAGAAAATCGCTCTCCTCGAGGGGCGAAGTCGATCTCCACCCGATTTCCAACCACCTCGAGCCCCTCTCCTATCCCACAAGTTTCCTATCCTCGCTTCTCGAAACTTCGAATCGTTTTCGATCGACGAAATTTCTCCACCTTCTCCCGCGAAATTTTTCCACCGCGCGTCGCTTTGCTGCTGGTGGTGGGGGAGAGAGAGAGAGAGAGAGAGGGAGCGATCGAGAAGTGACAGAGGCCGACAATGATGGATGGATAGCTGGGGAAACTATACTCGAGCGAAGTTGAAGAGCTTGGCTTAAAGCGAGGTGAATCGAAGCGACTTGATTACACTTCGGAAGACTAGTTTTTGGAAGGGAAGATTGAGAAAGATCATCTCGGAGCGGAGGGAAACAACAAGCTCCTCGAGCATCCTCGTTTTCCACGAGATTAGGAAATTTCATATGAGAGAGGCAAGGTTGGTTAGATGACTGGTCCTCGATGGAGCTTGCTTTCTTAGAAGCATTTCTTTAGTGCCTTAATTTAATAATAAATATAAATTCGTCTCCCTTTTGCGTATCGAGAATTGGATAATTTACGTAATAAAGTTTTCATTTGATCGAAAAATATTCCCCTTTGATTTCTGTACCACATTATTCCCACGACTCTTTTTGCAAATCGTTCGATTTCCATTCCGTTCGTGGTAAATAATATTCTTTATTCAACGAGAATAAAAGGGAAACATAGATTCTTTCTTTCTTCTTTTTCTTTTCTTAATTGTAATTACATTTTTCTCACTTTTTTTTCGAGAAGAAGGATAGCGAAACGGAATCGTTCGAACGTGACCAGGAATATTAGATCTTCGCAAGTGAAAGAAGATTTGGAAATCACGCTTTCTTTTTCCTGTTCTTCCTAAGGAGAAGGGAAATTCAATCTCTCCCGCTACTTTACGCGACAATCAATATTGAAATGGCGGGAAAAAGTTGGCCGATACGGACGAGGGAGAGAGGAAGGATCGAGGAGAAGGAGGAGGAGGAGGCTCGTTAAAGTCGTGCGAGGGGCGAACGTAAAAGGAGATTCTCCAAGGATCATCGACGATATCTCCTTGTTAAAACGTGTCCACGTTGCGGGGTAACGAGCCGTCTCTCGATATCGAATCTAGGGATAGTTGCTCGCTCCATTTACCCTCCCTATATCCTTGATTACGGTTGCACCGTATACGGCTGGAAAATATATATGTATATCGAAGGGGAGGCCGCCTTATTCGGCTGTTTTATATTTATTCGCATGAAATACGCTCACCGACCGGATAAATGTAAGCCGGGTTAACCAAGTCCGGCGACGGTTAGCAGCGTTAGGAGACAAAGAGTATCCTTTCTTAGAATCGGGATACCTCATTATCGAGACATTTCTCCTGACCATACCTCGTTTAATAGTGTAACGGTAAATGGTTCGAAAGTAGATGAATAGATACATCGACAGGATACTCTTTTTTTCTCGAATTTTCGAAATCTTTATTTTTTGGGAATATTTTCGAGAATATTGTCAAAATTAGGATATCTATTTCTGAGCATAGTTCGTATGTATAGTAAATTGTAATAGTAAATTGATGGAAAAATGTTAGATATAGCGATAAGATATTCTTTTTTTTTTGACGAATTTTCAATCGAAATCTTTACTTTTTGGGAATATCTTCGAGAATATTGTCAAAATTAGGATATCTATTTCTGAGTTCGTATGTATGGTAAATTGTTTGAAAAATGAATCGAAATCTTTATTTTTTGGGAGTACTTCCGAGGATATTGTCAAAATTAGGATATCTATTTCTGAGCATAGTTCGTATGTATAGTAAATTGTAATAGTAAATTGATGGAAAAATATTAGATATAGCGACAAGATACTCTTTTTTTCTCGAATTTTTCAATCGAAATCTTTACTTTTTGGGAATATTTTCGAGGATATTGTCAAAATTAGGATATCTATTTCTGAGGATAATTCGTATGTATAGTAAATTGTAATAGTAAATTGATGGAAAAATGTTAGATATAGCGATAAGATATTCTTTTTTTTTTTTCGAATTTTCAATCGAAATCTTTACTTTTTGGGAATATCTTCGAGAATATTGTCAAAATTAGGATACGTACCTATTTCTGATCATAGTTCGTATGTATGGTAAATTGTAATGGTAAATTGTTTGAAAATAGATGAATCGAAATTTTTTGGGAATACTTCCGAGGATATTGTCAAAATTAGGATACTTCGTTATCGAGATATATTATTTATCACAATTGGTATAATAATGATAAATTATTTCGAAGATCGATGAAAAATTTTAGATATATTAACAAGATATCCTTTTTTCGAATTCTCAATCTTTACTTTTCAAAAACACTTGCGAGGATATTACTTGTTAAAGTCAGGATATTTCGTTATCAAGATATGCGATCTATTTCTGATCATAGTTTGTATAATAATGTAACGATAAATGGTTCGAAAGTTGATGAAAAAATGTTAAATACACCAACAAGATATTCTTTTTTGGAATTCTCAATCAAAATCTTTACTTTTTGGGAAGATTTTCGAGGATATTACTTGTCAAAATCAGGACACCTCATTATCGAGACACTTACTATATCTGCATCATATCGATGAAAAATTTTAAATACACTAACAAGATATCCTTTCTCTCCAATTCTCAATCGAAATCTTTACTATTCAAAAACACTTTCTAGGATATTGAAAATCGTCGAGATCATAATTCGTATGATAATATAACGATAAATGATTCGAAATTTGACATTAGAAGAATTTTCAATTCTTTCAGATCTCTTTCCTTTTTTTTTTTTTTTTTTGCGAGCCGAATTCTCGAGAATTCGATCATTTCAGATTTAACCTTGCCTTAATTGCGCGCCGCTAGCTGAAGAAGCCATCCGACCGCTGCTCGAAATCTTCTCCAACAAACGTACGAGGATTATTTCGTACCTCTCCTAGGG
This sequence comes from Apis laboriosa, assembly GCF_014066325.1. NCBI lineage: Eukaryota > Metazoa > Arthropoda > Insecta > Hymenoptera > Apidae > Apis > Apis laboriosa. The sequence continues at coordinate 1,811,423 of NW_025221020.1, forward strand.
AACACTTGGACACGTTCAGATCTCTGTTTCTACTCGAGGACTTGTAAATCTTCTCGTTAGATCGTGTCCCCGATGGAGGAGATCCTCGAGAGAACCCTGGAAGCAATGTCCTCCGGAGCAAAACGTCGCTATGGCATGTCTGGAAAAACGAACAAAGGAACGAAAGCAAAGTTCCAATTTCTCGTTTCACTTCGACTAGTGAATTCTTCTGTTCGGATCAAACCATGGTAAAAAAAAAAAGTGACGATATCGTTTCCTTTCCGGTTCTCGTTTCGCGATTATTTCCTTGAATTTTCCCATTTTCCGTCCCGTTTTATCATCGTTACTCCTCCTTAATAACACGAATCAAAGAGAGAAAGCTGTTACATCAATGGCGCGACTAAAATCGTCGATTCCGCTCCATTGGAAAAAACCTTGATTTCCATTCCCCTCCATTTTCTGCTTCGCTTGGATTCAACGCAGAGTTGATCGCGTCGACAAGTGTGGACGTGGTTTTAATATCATCTGTAATTTTTACAATATCCTTTTTACTCCTTCCCTAGAACCACAGAACGAAAGTTAGAAAAAAATTTTTATTATCCTCGACGAGAGATTTTCCCCAGGAGAAAAGAGGATCGAATCGAGGAATCGGTCACGCGAAAGGTTGTTGTTTCGGCCAACCTTTTGCCTCTCCTTTCCCATACCTCTCTCCTCCCCTCCCTTTCACCACCTGCGCGCACGATGCCACGAGCGAATCGTCTCATTAGCCGAGCCCATATACGGCCGGTCAATTAAAATTTTTACCTAAAATCCAGATAACGAACCGTGTTCTCTTCGTATCTTTCCCTCCTCCCGTATTTTTAAGGAAAGTAGTCCGACTTTGCGCGGGAAAAATTAGAAACCGAATCGAAAAATTTTCATTTTACACGAATCATTAAATTCCTCGAAAATTATTTCATAACTTTTGAGGTAGATAATTATTCACAAAAAGATTACTTTATCTTTCAATCTCGATCGTCTTCATCGCGAAGATGATTTTACCATTTGGCGGTCGTTTTTTGTTAAAAAGTTATTAACGAAAATATTTCTTCAGAAACAGATTTCTAAAACCAAATTAAATTGGCCGCCAGTTAGACATTATTCAATTTCAGAAATTGAGATCGAACAAACAAACAAACAAACAAAAAAATTAATCCAATTTCTAGTTTCATAATTTACACTAGATTCGAATTAATCTTCACGAATAATAATAATATTCTTCCCTTAAATATTTATCCTAAAATAATTGCACGATCGACAGCGTGATCGAGAGAAGAACAATAATACATCCGATTGTGAAAGTTTTCCCACCGAACCTCGAGATTTTTTTTTTTTGGCGGCACCCGTTGTTTTCGTTTTCCGCTTTGATCGCGCGCGTCACTTTCAAATGGAATCGATGCACCGACGCGGGCACCGCACCTCTCCTGCCCGCGGGATCGATTTATTTGCACTGTCCCCGGATATCGGCGGTGATTGCCGCGACCGCGGTCACTGTTTCATGATCGACCGCTTCCATCCAATTCTAAACTGTCAATTGTCCCGTGTTCCGATCCTGCGGCCACTGCAACGTACTTACACGTCCCGCCCAATGTACATTGAATTTAAATTGAGCCACGTGCGCGTCAACGTGTCCCCGTATAATCCCGTCCGCGTTGGCGTTTAATCAGTTTCTTCGAATCCAATTCTCTTCCGCGAAATTTCATCGCTTTTTCTTTTCTTTTTTTTCCCACGTCGATTTCTTTTTTAATCGAATATATATTTATTTATTTATTAAAAGAGGGAGGGAAGGAGATAAAGGCTGCGATTTGGGGAGAAATTTTTGGCGAGAAGCATTGCTCCTCGTTGCTCGACTCGATGGAAACTTTTCGTCGATCGTCGACCACGGCTAGTTCTGGCTGACGGTTTGAATATTCATTGCGGACAGGTCGACGGCGCGACGAGGATTTATATTCATGAAAATTCTAAACGTTTCGCGCAGCGGAACTAAGCGGCGTCCACGGAGATCCCACGGCCGTGGAGAAAAAGTTTTAGTTACGAAGATTTAGATTCCGAGTATCGTGATTCCATTTCTCGGGTGAAAATCGATCTCTTTCGAGAAGAATTCGAATTTGTGAAAAAATTTGTTCGATAGATCAAAGAGTTGGCTATACAATTTGAGAAAGCTGCATCAGAATTATGAATCCATTTTTCCAACAAAGATTACCAAAGAATCGAATGTTTTAATTCGAATTTGCGCAGGAATTTGTTCGAAAGATCGTGAATTCGAGAATTTGAGAAAATTATACGAATTATAAATCCATTTTTCAATAAAGATCACAAAAATCAAATTTATGGAGAAATTAATTCGAAAGATCGCAAATTGGCTATACAATTCGAAAATTTATGAAAATCACACCGGATAACCTATCATCGATGCAGACTACGAATGCACGAATGAATAATGAATTAGTCATATTTTTTCGAAAATCCAAATAAGGAAGATAATAAAAATGAAATAATTTGAAAATTTGAAGGAACGATAAACGGAGCAAATTATTACTTACGAGTTTATCCCCTGAGTTTATTTGTCTAAAAATTAGGGGAAGCTCGATTTATTGGTCGCGTGTTAGCAGGCTGTTGACAAGCTTGGCATAACTCATCGCGGCGGACGACGGAAAGAAAACAGGTTGGCGAACACGTTCTCAACTCGGAGCTCGGCTCGAATAATCGTGCACGATTATTAATCGACTCGTTCCAAGAAACTAGACGCTTGAAAACTTCCTTTTTTCTTATCTAATCCTTCCACCACATCTTTCCATTATTCCGCTACTATTTTTTCCAAAATTTAAATAAAAATGCATACAAATCTCTTAATTGCGAAAAAAACGCATTTACGCAATTGAATCAGTTCCAGTCAATCATTGTGATTTTCTATTTCACGATCGAAATATTCTCCTTTCCGTGACACGTACGAACGAGCAGAGTATCGAGGAAGAAACGATCTCGATCGGTACGAGTGATTCACGTTCGATGGGTATCGAGGGAACCGATCCGTTAACGGGCCGCAGGACAAAACTCGAGACTACCGTGCAGGATTTACGCCTTTCCCTCGGCGAGCATTAACCGCGATTTTCCGCTTTTGGAGACGCGGAAGTCGTTAGGGAATCGACGATCGTGGATATCGTAGGTGGAAAGAGGAGGTTGCTTTCAGAGGAGAACGCAAATCTCAATGGCCGCTCTTCGATCCGTTTTCGTTAATCAACCTGAAAATGGCCGCGTTTCGCGAAACGAATCCGAGAGAGAAAGTCATCGAGTTGACGAGTTTAACATTCGTTCGAATGACTATACGAAATCCAATGAATCTCCAATGATTTAGACTTTTTTTTTTTTTAAACAAAAAATTTAAAGAAAAGCGCGTGACAAGTGAGAAGAAATCTTTTAATTTCTTAGCAATCGGTTAGTGAAATTACGAATAAAAAAAATTACTTTAATTATTTATACGAACAAATGTTATTCGAGTATTTTAATAAATAATTACTTAAAAGTAACTTTATTTTTTCAATGGATTAATGTCCAACTCTTGGTTTCATCATCGTGATTCTCTACTTCACGACACACTTTTCACACGATGGAAGAAAAACGAATCGTATAATCGTATCTCAGAAAGAGTTCATGTATTCGTTCGTTTTCATTCTCGACGCAACGTCGACACTCGAATCGATCAATTTCCTTCTAATCCGAATTTCTCTCCTTGTGCTCAGTACGTGTTCGTGGTGATGCTGGTGTTCGTGCTGGAGGCGGGTGTCGGTGCCTTGGCGCGTCTCTACGAGGAACAAGTCAGTCCTGAATTGAAGATGAACCTTAATCGCACCTTCCTCGAGAACTACGCCGTGAGGCGCAGGGAAACTTCGGCGATCGACCAGATGCAGATAGAGGTGAGTAGCAACGAGTCGAGACAAATCGAAACGATCGAAATCGTCCAATATTTCGCGAATATGAATTTATTAAATTCACGTGTCCTTTTGTTTATTCGCAAAACATAATTCTCTAAAGCTTCTTCTTCGTTCAAACGTATTCCCCCGATCGATCCTTCTCTTTAGAAACGAACGTTTCAGCGAGGATATATCATTGTTTACAATACAAGTTCACCGGAGAGACTGTTTTTGTTTTTATTCTTTCCTTCCTCTCTCTCTTTCTCTTTCTATCTCTCAACGCAACCGAGAACGTCGTTAACTTAGGTCGTACGAGTTTGGCCTTACATGGCCACGATATCGCCTCACCCATTTTTCTCTCTACATACGCCACCACTCCTGTTACTTGTCCGCTACGTTTACAAAGGCAAATCATCGTTATCGCGACGGAACGATTCGTCCTTTTTGCGAATCGATCCGCGACTGAAGAACCGCTGCTCCTTACATCCGTCCATTTTTCTCCCCTCTTTTTCCCAACTCTCCTCCTTCTCCCTACTTCCCCTTCCTCCTGCGCGAGAGAGAATTCCGAGGTTTCCTCTCTTTTGCAACGGTAGGAAAAATATATAGTTCGGTTGTTTGTTTTATACGGTGAATGTTTCACAGTTCAAATGCTGCGGTGCCCTGAGATTCGAGGACTGGATGGTGAGCGAGTGGCACAAGGACGAGAATGTCCTCAAGAATGGGAGCCTCGTGCCGGATAGCTGTTGCAAAACACCGACCTTCCTCTGCGGAAGGAGGGATCATCCGTCTAACATCCATTACACGGTACCGATCGACTTTCACCCGCCAATATCTTTGTCAATATTATCATTACATTATATAGACTTGAAAGCTCGAAAGATCGAATATCGATGAAATAAAATCGATCCACGAGAGAGATCAATAAAGATTCAATTCAATATTCAGGGTTGTATCTACAAGTTTCTCGAGACGACGAAGGATCACCTGATCATCCTCGGGGCTGTTGGCCTGGGATTGTCGGTCCTCGAGCTGTTCGGCATCGTGCTCGGCTCGTGCCTCTACATAAAGCTCAGGCACGACTTCGACGACTGAGAACTGGTGCAAACACAGGAGAGCAACAATAACGGCCGTTCCTGGTGCAGATACATGCAGAACGGCGCTGGAGTCGTTTGATCGTTGGGACGGAAGGAAAGAGAAGAGGGAGGGGAGCGGCCGTCGGGAAGGGGAGAGAGGAGGGAGGAATCCTTCTTCGCCGTTCAACATTTCCTACTTTTTTTCTTTTTCACGTTGAATTTCCCTCCGAGTTCCAGAGGGACTCGTGGAATTTCTATTCGATTCTATCCCTCTCCCGGAGGACGACTGCAAAGAAAAAGAGAGGGAGAGGGGAGAGTAGAAAGAGAAAAATGGAGGGAAAACGGTGTGCGAGGGGAAACGTTCACGAGTCGTCATCGTGACATATGATACTCCTTAGCCACAGGAATCTTTAAAGTCGGACTCCTTTTCTCTCTCTTCTTTCTTTCTTTTTTTTTTTTCGCGTACAGTATAGCGCGAGATTCGAGACAAAAAAGTGAATGCAGATCGCAGGACAAATTATTCGATGTAACCAAACGAAATTTGGTTGGAAGAGAAGACGAGTCCATCAATTTCTCCTCCTTTATCTGGATGATGAATCTCGATTAATTCTCGACTACTGCCCGGAATAACTATCCTCCTCCCCTTTTATTACCCATGACAATTTTATAGAGAATATTTTAACGAAACATTTCCACCTTTCGAACTTGTTATTATTCGTATTTTCGTAAAGAGATCGCGCTCTAATCCAAAGTTTTTGTACGCCGTTTCTGTTTTCTCGTGGGGAGGGAACAGAGAGGCATTCCTGTTTTTATACACGGAACGACATCGATCACGATGCCAGCGTTTATATTCGCGGCTAGTGATCTCTTCGATTACGAATCGAACGTTCTTCCGCTCGTACAAATCACGCTGTCTCGTCGAATACTGCCGTAACAAATTCGCACAAATGTTTCTAAAAGTATATATACACAGATTACACGATTACGAGGAGCGAGTTTAGCGTTCTTTAGCTAGTAAAAAAAAAAAAGTCACGACGACGTGTTCCAATGGTCGCGATCGAAACACGGCGCTGTTCTTTGGGGCCAAACGATCCCCATTTGTCGATCAAACGGACCATTTTATCGTCCTGCTTTTTAATCGAATATAAAAACAAAAAAAATAAATAAAAAGTAAAAAAAAATATCCGAGAAAAGAAAGATCCGATTGTTCGAGCGAAACGATCGTCCTTCTATTCCGTTAAAGTCGATCACCACTCACGTCCTCTAGTTTTTTTATTCTCGTAAAAAGAGAATTTTTATTCGATCAACTGAAACGAACTTAACGGATTTAACGTTTATCGAAAAGGTCGAGGATGTATATCGATGTTTTTTTAAACAAAAAAAAAAAAAAAAAAAAAAAAAAAAAAGAACGACGATGGTTTTCAATAGAATCGAGACCTCGGATAGAACTGTAAACAGTGCCTTGACAAAGTTAGCGTTAAGTTGAGATAATATTTTAAATTATATCGCCGATTGTAAATTCGTGCAGAGAAAACCGATAACTGATGTAAATGTACGTACAGTATTTATTCGTATATGATATATATATTATATAATAATATAATATATATATAGTATATATATTTATCTGTTGCTTCGCAGATTAATAAAAGCCTTCACACATTATTTATAGCAAAGTTTGTCGTACAACGAGAGCACTTGTTGCATCGACGATTGCACGCAAGAATGCTCTTTCCTTATTTTGTTTTAAGAAAACGCATTCGACGCATTTAACGTTAATCTTCTTTTGATGTGACAGTTTAATGCATCCTCTTGTTTCATTTTGTTATTTTATTTGAAAACCTTGAAAATTTTTTTACGTAATCGTCGACTCAACTTGATGCCGCGCTCAAGACAAAGTCTAAGAAGATATTTTATTATTACAACATGTTATTTTATTTTTAATGTTATTTTATCCTTTATTGGTATTTTATTACATATATGTGTATTATCTGTTAGAATTTAGAACTTTATAAATATTGTACATATCAAACCCTATTCTGTTACGAATAAATATTGAAATCGTATGAATCGCATTTTCTTAAATATTTCTAATATAGCTTAAAAAAACATAACTTATTGAAGATAGAACTTTTACTTCAATATATTCGAAAAGAACAACGCCTTCCCAAAAAAGTGCAATTTTTTAATCTTTATTCAGTTGTGTATTCTATAATCGTAAGATATAAATACATTATTCTTATTGTTATTATAATAAATAGAATGATAACATAGATGATACGAAGATATACCTAACTAATAAATAGAATTTCATATCCTATATTCTGAAATACTGATCAAAACATTTTACATGTTAGAGAGTAAGAATTATATTCAATTCTATGATAAACTCCACAGATTTTAAAAATAATTTCTTTAACATCTTTTCATAAATATTTTTATACAATATATGGAACTGTATTCATATTTTTATGTAGTAGATATTTTTTATGTAGTATGTAGTAGATAGTTGAATTATTCATGAATTTAAAATTACGCCGATTCAATTGTTAATCATATTGAAGCAGTCTTTTGAATATATAAATGTACAACAAATACGCAAATAGAACAGCAAAAAAAAAAGATAGAGAATAAAAATATACGAATCAACGCCATTTTCAGAGTCCTATAAATAAAACTAATTAATCAAGAATAGAAAATAACAGAAGAAAAATAGAAAGAATAAGAATTGTTCGTCATTTTTTAAATATTAAAAATATTCTTTTCAAAGAATATTTTTAGAAATATTTAAGAGGCACTGATTTTCAATCTTTGTACTATCTTATCCTCTTTTTGAAAAGATGTTTTTGATACTCAAAAGATGGCGTCGATGATCAATTCTTATTCTATTTCTATCCTTTTATCACTGTTTGTTATTATTTATTATTTATTATTTACAGCATCCTGAAGATAGCGCTGATTTCCATATTTTTATTTTATCTCTATCCTTATCCTATTGCTATCCTTATGCCATATGATGGTAATATAAATTAAGTAAATATCTATCCCAAAGAAATTGATTTATTATCCAGAGGTCTCAATATCGTTTATATATTTTTTCATTGACTGTAGATATATTAAAAATGAATCGTCCCTGGTACCAAGAGCAACAAATAACCATGCAAACATTGCAAGTACATCTTTCGAGATGGATATTTTTTGCCAGCTATTTAATTCGTCCAGAAGAGATTGAATATTAGTGACCTAAAATATATTTAATATAAAAAAATGTTTTGCTTTAAAATCAAATACATTATTTTTTATTTACGTTTTGCAATATAGAAATGTTGGAATTATAATAATGGATTGAACTTAATTTATTGTCAATCTCTGCACAAACTTGATGAAGGCAAAAAATGGTCAGATACAAAGGAACTGCGATTATTGCTTTATTATAATCGAAATAAAGCTCACGTAAATGCTCTATATCGAATCGTGCCAAATCAAATCTAAAAAATACAATCTTATTTAAAAACTTGAAAAGTAATTAGTCTTTTAATAAATTAAATTTACTTATCAAATGTTGCCACAATGCATAAAGCGATAAGAAATGAGAAATTATTTGTATAAATTTCGGAATATTTTGAATATTTTACAATAAATTCCATGGAATTACTAAAAACTGTGCATAACTGAAAAAAAATTAAATAAAATTAATTAAAATACAATTACAAGAAGTTTTTTATATCAAAAAAACGTACCGTTATAAAATGCATTAATGCTGTACCAGCTAAAATACCTTGACATAAAAGACCTGCTCTTTTCCAAAATTGTTGAATCGAAATGGCTATTTTTATAGGTGGAGAACTTCGATTATCAATAGGATCAACAGCGTCTTTTTCGATTTTTTTATTTTTAGAAGAATTCATGGATAGATCTTTTGATGGATTCATTTTCATAGTAGTGAAACCACCTTTATACTGTACATAAACTTTATCTGTATTTAATACAGGAAATGACGCTTGTTCTTCATATTTATTTTGTGTATTTTCTTGTGATCTTCTTAAGATTTCTGTAATCGGCAATTCATTATCTCCTAATAAAACAAAAATAAATTTATATTCAATATTTTAATTTTTTATTAAAACTATTCAATTTACTTTTACCTATAAAATCATGTTTTTTTCTTTTCGATTTCTCCAAATCACTTTCACTATAATTTTTATCCGAATCAGACTCTGAATCAGAATCCGTTTTGTTTTGCTTCTTTTCCCCAAAATCCTCAGAATATTCATGTTTTCGTTTATCACGTCGATTGTGTTCTTCTTTTTGCTTCTCAATAACTCTTTCATTGTCTTGTTTTCTTCGACTAATATGTTTTCTATGTTTCTGAAATCTTTCCAATCTTTTTTTGTTAAAGGACGCTTTTTCGATATCTTCAAATTTTTCTTGTCCTCTTCGAGATTTTTTGATTTCTTCTAAATTTGTCCTTCTAGTTTTAAGGGGTGTGCTAGTATTCTGAAGATACGGTGAATACCGAGTACTGTCGGTAAGTGACGAAGACTCCTCGGTATTGCTTGATTCATTCCTGCGTGGAATTTCCGAGATATTCCATCGTTTTGGAATTCTTTCGGCTGACCGACTCATTCTACCGATTCTTCATTCGATTTGAATCTTATTGTATCATAATTAGAACACATTATATTTAAATATATTCGCTTCACTAGAAATAAGAACAGTTTAATAACCAGCGTATTCCTCCGTAATTCCTCCGTAAATAGGGAAAGTTACTATAGTAACGGTTTGTTGTCAATACATTAAAATATATAAGTACATAGAGAAAATCGATAATTAAGGACATCAATTTTTTTTTACAATAATTATGACAAATCTAAAGGTAAATTAAATATGAAACATATATATTATAGTATATAGTATATATATATATATATGTATATATTATAGTATATAATATATATATATATATATATATAAGAAATTCATTTATTTAGCTTTTTTTTTGGTATATAAAGAAAAATAAGCATACTATCTATATAAATATTATGTAAATACAACAAAGTAAATACGATACATTGCGCAAATTTTATAAAACATTATTTACATTAAAGTTTACGTTTAATTTATTAGTTCTGTTTTATTGTGTAGAAACATTTACAAAATTTCCAAGTCGCAATGTCGAATCTCTGGATGTTTTTTCTAAAAATAAGAAAAAAAATTAAAATTATTATTAAAAAATAACAATAAATTATATACCAAGAAATTAAAAATTGATATAAAATTTTTTTAAAATACCTTTAAATTCAGTTCCATTCTATCTATTTCTCCACCAAGCATATCTACAATAGCTTCTCCATGTTTTAACATAAATGCTTCCAATTCTTTTATATCTGTCATGCCTGTTACTTCCTAAAGAATAGAATAAAATTTTTAAATTAATATAATATTTCTTGGATGTAAGACTATTACCTTTAACATTACGACAAGATCATGTTTCTCTAAATAAGATCTTGTTAATTCTCTTCCATCAAAATCTAATTCAGCCTTGTACCGAACTAAATTATTACCCATATCGATACCCTTAACGTCATAAATTGCTCGAACCTGATAAATAATTAATTTAAATAAAATTATTCAAAATTATAATTAATAAAATACAAAGATAAAAATATTACCATTATATCCGATTCCAATTCCGCGTTAATTTTGTCAAGATCTTCTTGAGATATGCTTCTTCCAATTAAAGCAGCAGCATTTGTATGTATTATAAATCCAGCTACTGCACCAAGTAGACCACCAACCAAAAGAGATCCAATTGCGTCAAACATTGGATTTTCTAAAAGAGAAGTTAAACCCATGCAGGCGGCTGCGCATACAAGACCAATCACCTATAAATTTTAAAAGAATATTTTATGTTCAATTATATTTAATTCTATTCTTTTTTTTTTTTTTATCTAATAAATACCGCTGCTAAATCTTCCGTGAGTACAACATTCACGGATGGATCTTGTCCTGCTAATACATATTCTTTAAATGTCTGTCGTTTTTCTTCCGCTCCTCTTTTTATTGATTGTATTGCTACTAATAAAGTTGCTCCTTCTGATACTAAAGAACCAAATATTATAAAATATGCCCAATAAAAGGATTCTATTGGCGAAGGATAAAAAAGACCATGGATTCCATGATAAATCGATAGACCAGTTCCAACACAAAAGATACCAACACCAGATATTAAAGAAGATACATATCTCATATTTGTATAACCATATGGATGATCAGGGTTAGGAGTCTAAAAAAAAAAATTTCAAATATAATATAATTATAATATTTTATATATATAATTATATATATAATTATATGTGTACATATTTAATTTCATATGACATAATATACATACTTGTACTGATTTATGAATACCATATGCTAATATTAACTGATTACATGTATCTGCAGCAGAATGTACACATTCTGAAAACATACTGTGCGAACCAGTGTACAACCAAGCACACAATTTAAATAAAAAATTACAACCATTTCTAAAAAATGTATTAAAGATTAATTTAATAAGATTAATTTAATAGAAGAAAAGAAATATTTTCAAATATAAATGAAGAATAGTACTTACATGGCAATAGCAGTTAAAACCACTTTACCAGATCTTCCAAGAAGGCCTTCTTGTTCAAAAATTTGGGTTTTACTACCCATTTCTCGTCTATAATCTCTTAATCTTCGTTTGACAGTAAATATATCTATGAAATGATAAAATATTTAAGTTAAAAGATTAATTAATGCATGAAAATGATTATAAAATAAATGAAAACTAAATGAAATATAAATGAAAATAAATCTGTAAAAAGGAAATGAAATAAAGCTTTAACTATAATTTAAATAATATATTAATCTATTTATAAAGATTTAATCTTAAAAATACATAGAAATATATATACAAAAATTTAAAATTTATTATATTTAAAAAAAAAGAATTTTATCCTTACTTTGCTGATATGCTTTCCGTTCAAGTTCTTTTTTAAGAAGTTCTTTTTCTAAAATTTCTCGTGATCCCCAAACTTCTATTGCTCTGAAAGTAATTACAGAATCTTAAATGTTATTGTGTAATTTTTATTATAAGAATGATTATTTCATTATATTTCACTTAAAATATATATCTTACTTAGCTTCTACATCTTTTCTCCAATAAACAGTAATTGGAGGTTCAAATTCATAAGGTGATCTTCTTTTTGTCTTTGGTAGATTTTCAAGATCAGATGGTTTCAATAAAAAATCAGACATAGCTCTAACTGGTGTAATAAAATTACGTTCTAAAGATGATACTTTTTTATCCATCTTTTTCTTTTTAGCTATAAATAAATATATGATATTAAATATATGAATATAAATAATAGCAAAAATAAAAACATATAATGATTTTTAAAAAAAATTAAAAATCAATAAAAAAATTTTTTACTATACTTTTTTGACTATATTTCCTTCTGTACCTTCTGTCTTCAAATTTTGTTGGCCTTCTTTAGCTTCATCAGGTTTAACATCTAACTTTCTTTCTTTCAATTGTCCCAAATTTTCTTCTTTTAATTCTATTATTGTTTGTTGTACATTATTTTCTGATTGTTTATTTATCTTTCCTGTATCTTCTTTTTGTACTTTTGCTATGACAGATATTGGCTTGGACATTGTAACAAAAATCCACCTCCATTTTTGTGAATGTTCTCTTTTTTTTGCATTAAAAATCTTTTGAGGATTTGCAATTCTATGCAATTTACCTCCTATATTATAATTATATGTTATCAAAGTACTAGTATGTCTTTTTGCATATCCCACTTGAAACATATATAAACATTCTTTGTTATAATAATTAATATTTTGAAGAAATTTCAGAAGATTAGGAGCTCGTTGTATCATGTTTTCAGTAGTTGATTGCTGCCAAATATTCCAGAAGGATACAATTTTATAAAAAAGTATGAATTATCTAACCTATTCAAAAATGAATAATATTTAAATGTATTTATTAGTAATTATTTTTTTATTTAAGTATTTTGTAAATATATATAATAAAATTCTTCTTTAATTATTAATAAGAATAAAATAATTAAAATTTAAATAATCTTAAAATAGTTACAAATGATTAAAAAACAGAACATATTTTGAAATATTTTTTTACCTTCGTACATTATCTTATTTTATACAATAAAATACATTATTGATAATGTTATTAAAAAAATACTGTTCAGTGTTCAAATTGATATTTAAAAAAAATGGTTCGATAAAAATCCTTCAAACTGTCATAAAGCTAATCAGCTACTGTCCAATATATCAGTACCAATATGGATAATAAAGCATCGATGCAATTTAAAAAAATTTAATGACAAAAATTGATTTTTTACATAGTCATTTATTATTATAATTATTATTAATTAATTTACTCGATCTTTTTTATATACCATACGATTGCATTAATTATATTAAAAATAAAAATACGAATTTAATACGAAGTATGAGAATATATCTTAAAATAAACATATCAAGGATATTAATCACTTTATTAATTTATTCACAATTGTTTTAATAATAGAAAGTTAATTTTATACATCTTTATTTATATAGGATTGAAAAATATAACAAGATTTGTTTTGTATATATATTATCTATATACATATTGTCTATCAAGACAACACACTGTTCTAAATGTATAAGTTTATTGATACGTATAATAGAATATATATATATATATATATATATATATTATTTTTATATCCATTAATTTATAAAAAATTATGTAAAAAAATATACCAATAAATATTAATTAATATTTAATTTCGATTGGTTGATTATTAGTTGCGTGTACGTATATATCTTTTTTACAATATGTATGCTGCGCCCTTGTCAAACGGATAGGAAAAAACAACACAAAATAAATAGCTATGGATGGAAATCAATCAAAAGCAAGTGATTCACAGTTTATTTCGTTTCAAGATTTTCCTTCAATAAATCATGAAGGAAATATTACTCAAGCACAATTGGATATTAACACGACCACTCATCAAGGTTTTAATAACCTCTCAAGTGACACTTCAGGCATTGGTATTATCGAAGATCTTCAGGGAATGCCTGATAAAAATGAAGGTTTATACTTTTAAAATCTTTTATTCAGTTTTAGATAATTTTACGAATTTAATTCGTATTGTCATTTACATAATAGATATTATAATTTAAAATACTTTCAATATTAGATGTCTGATTATACACGTTTTTAAAATTTTATTTTTTCTTTTCTAGCCAATTCATCACGCAATTTTTGGACAATAGAGTATTATCAAAAGTTCTTTAATGTAAAGACAAATGATGTGGTAGAAAGAATTAAAAGATCTATGTTTCCACATGGTAGTGAAAATTATTTGATATCCCATATTAGACCAAATCCAGATCTTTATGGTCCCTTTTGGATTTGTGTTACACTAATATTTTCTATTGCCATTAGTGGAAATCTGGCTGATTATTTACAAACAGCTAATTCAAGTAAATATCATTGGAGGTATGAATTTCATATTGTATCTTACGCTGCAACCTGTATATTTTTATATGCATGGTTATTACCACTTACTTTGTGGGGAGCTCTAAAATGGACTACAAGCACAAGAGATACAGAGGAGGAATTAATTGAGGTTTGATATTGTCTATTTATTTTTTTTTAAGTATATAATAATTTTCAAAGAAATATTCTTTTATTTTAGTCTTATGCAACTCCTGGTCTTTTAGAACTTATATGCCTTTATGGTTATTCTTTGGCTATTTATATTCCTGTAGCTTTTTTTTGGACAATTCAAATTGAATGGTTGCAGTGGAGTTTAGTCGTAGTAGCAACTTTTTTATCTGGAGGGGTGTTACTAAGGTCTTTGTTGCCTTTAATAACAGGTATTGCATTATAAATATATTTCTAAAACAATGAGAATAAATTGATAGAATATATTAATTTTCAGGCAGGTATAGGATAATGTATATTGTAATAATCCTTGGTATGCACCTTTTATTGGCAATAGGATTTATGCGATACTTTTTTCATATACCATCAAAGACTTTAATCGAACACACAACACAAATGCAAACAGAAATTATAGGAAATCAAGGTGCAAATAATCATTCTGGTTAATTATATTTCAATTTGTTATATGTCAACAATGGTGGATTTGAAAGCATCTATATTTTATAATAAGTTGCCGATAATATTGGCAAGCACATTTATTCCAATAAATACTGACTGATAAAAAATGGAATGATAAAATCGCACATATTCGTTGAAAGTTAATTCCGTTTTTGTGCATGTAGATGTAGTATTTATACTATACCTGTGAGCAAAAAATAAATGAAAATAACTAAAATTTGTCACATTTGAGGCACTAGTGTTTATTAAAAACATTTCAGTCAATTCATATCAAATATATATATATATATATATATACGTATATATATATATGTATATATAATATTCCTGTGTGTCAGGGCAATATAGAAGGCCAACAAAATGTCTGGTTGATTTATTTTCACAGCCCCTATTTTAATATAGGGACGCGTTACATATCAACGCAACACATATCATTTACAATCATACGAACCTCCATATTGTACATAGTAATTGTTAGTACTTGTAATATAATAGTATTTATAATTACTAGTCGTCGTTAATACAATCGTACGTAATTTATTAAGATTTTCTTCTTTATTATGATTAATCAATGTGATAAAAGGCAACATTCACTTTGTAATAGTATCGTCACATTATTATCATCGGTCTATCAATATTATATCATGACAGTAGTAATTTGCCGTTTAACGTTATTACACAAACGATGCAACATTGATATATTGATAAATAACTTTCCAATTGTTTATCGTGATTTTACTAGATTTTTTTTTATATCATACGAAAACGGTTTACGTGATCTTCGTTGGCGCTATTACCGAAAAGAAACGAGTGCTGTGAAAAGCTATTTTTACTAATATAAGAATGTTCATTTTATTTACAAACGATTTCGCGTTTGGATCTAATTGGAAGTTAAAAGTATTTCTTTCTCTTTTTTCTTTTCTTTTTTAACTTTTTCAGAAAGTACCAACACGATAATCTTGTAAAAGTCCAAGCAATTCGCAAGAGATAACACGATAGTAAAATTTAGCAAATATTTTGAATTCTACCAAGTCTTTCGTTTTGCAAGCCTTGTCGATGTGAGCGTTGCGTGTACAAAATAGAAAAAAGTTCGACCAGAACTTGACTCCTTTAAAGTAAATAGTATAGCATCTCTTGTAGCCTGTATTTTCGTTCACACTTGTGCAATATTTTTTATATTTTTTTACTTTGATTACTAAAAATTAAAATCAATTAAATTATGATTCGATGACCATTGATGAGAATAAAAATTGATAGATACGAATTATTCGAGTATTTAAACACAAATTCTGTCATAATAAAATCAGTAATATTTTTTAATCAATTGATCTTGAATATTAAATTTTGTCAAAATTTTGTCAAAAGTTTGTCAAATATTTAAATCAATGCATACTTTTGTATAGCTGTATAAACAATATGTTTAAGGAAATATAATATTGGATTATGGTGAGATGGGCGCAAAAGTTATGGAATATGTTGTGCAGACAATGATGTTTTTTTAATACTGTAAAACAATAAACATTTTTTATTAGATCGGTATTTTCGCTTGGACATTGGTATCCTTGATACAAGCTACCAGAATTTCTGTTCGAGCGTTTAAAGTAAAGCGTTTCGACGATCACGAAACCGCCGGAACGATATTCTACAATTTACGGCTAGTGCTCACAACGACTTGGTCCAACGTGTTTACAAGATAATTACAGTCAAAGTTTGCGAATAGGCAGGAGCAATAATAACGAGTAATAAATCTACGACAGTCTACTTAGTTACTTGTTTTTTTTCTTCTCTCAATCTTTTCTGCAATGTTACACGAAACGATATTTTTGTTTCTCATCTCTCCTTTTCTTTTTTTTTTTTTTTTAAATATTAAATATTAAGATTCTCAACGCGTTTACACGGACAAGGAGAGCGTGTTAAACGAATTGAGAGAAAGATTTGCAATTAATTCTTATTACCGTTATTTACAATTAGGTGTGTCGCCGGGCATGTCTATCGTTATTATTGTTAATATTAATATTATATAATATACATTTTCTTCTTCTATTTCGAAAATGCAAACACGCATAACTATTACAGAAACATACAGAGCAACTGTGCGCAAGTTGCACGCCAGGCGCCCTTTAAATATTACACATAGATAATAATTTTTACCCTGGTTTTATCAATTATTACAAGTATACGCATATATGTATATGTATGTACTTTTATATATATATATATATATATATACACATACTTATATAACATTGCTCATAAATGTCATATTTTCTTTATACAATCGTTGACTATCATTTTCTACCATGTTACACAATATTGCGGTAATTTCAGTCGCATGCTTAAATAGTATGTAATCCATTTCCTTTTTTTTTTTATCCTAAATTTCGAAATTTTTACTTGCAATAAACAAACTTTAAACGATACTAAAGTAAGTCGTTGAATTTGAACGAGATCACTACTACATATTCTTGAAAAATTACTTTTCTCCTTCTTAAAAAAAATTTATTTATTTTTTATGAAATATTACATTAGATTGAAAATGAAATGATAATGTACGATACGAGAAAGACGCGTTAATACTTATATATATATACATATCTTTTTTTTCAGATTTTCTTTTTATTTTTTATCTTGCCAAAATTGTAATTATATTGTTAATTATTGTTATTTCAAAGCTTTCTGCGTTTCTTAACATTTTTGTGTGCGATTTATCATAGACCAAGATATATTACCAATCTCGAACCAATTTTTACTATCAATCATGATGAAAATGCATATTTGGAAAGTGGTAACTACCGCACGGTCGGTTTTCAATTCGTTTAAATTACATCTAATATGTTTTGCAATTTGACTACTTCGGTTAATCAAGATGCGCGTGAATTCGTGATTAAAAATCCCCGCTTTTTTTCACGTTCGCGAGGAATTTCTACTCTTTATTGTACTATCTAGGTGAATGCTATGTTTTTCGAAAAATTAAAGGCGAACAAAAAAAAGGAAAGGGATATATAGGTGTTTAACTTTCCTGTCTTTTTTCTTTCTTTTTTCTTTTTTTTTTTTTCAATAGAAATCTTTTAAGAGGAGAATGGATATCAAATTTTTGGTATCGACGACCGTGACACGTTTGATATGTTCTTTTCTAGACCGAAGCTACACAATTCAATTTGGAAAAGTCACTAAATTTTTATTTTTTTAGAAATTAGTAAACGCAAAATCTGGATTCTAAGAAAGATTCAGAAAGACGAGATCTTTTGCGAGTACTCTTGAGTACTTGTCGAGTACTATTCGAGTACTTTCAAATATATCGAATCGCTCAGTCGCTTTACCGTAACTTTCTAAGAAGATAAAGATTAGTCCGTTTTGGTCAATTACTTAGGACAGATAGTTAACTTTAATAACTAACACGATTAAAAAACTACGAGAAACTTACATTCGAAGAATACACATTACTAACTGTATGTACGTGTATACAATGTGTCATTACTTTTGCGCGCTATGAAATTCTTGTTGCTTTCTAAATTTTTATCGTACAATTAGACTGTTTTTTAAATACGTGTTCTACGAGTAAGGTTCGAATAAAAATCCAGTACGTTACACGTTTCCATTATTTGTGTGTATGTATATATGTGTGTATGTGTATGTGTGTAAATGCATCACGTAAAAATGTGTTCGAAACGTATCGCGCTAAAAGCACAGTTATAGAAACAGAGAAGAAACACGTAGCGAACATAGACACGGGCTAAAATTTTTTTGTTCGTGCCCGAGGAGAAAGAATTCGCCAGCGTGGTTCGTCGAGTTCGATGCAAAGTTATAAAAAAGGGACGTTTCGTTTGCTCCTCTTCCACTTCTATTAACGAACGAGTTTTTCACCTATGGCTTATAAGAACGTGAGACTTTTTTTTTTTTGTTTTGATCAAATGTTCCACGTTGATCGTTAATTTTTTTTTTCTTTTTTTTCCTTTTTTATTCCGATCGAACGGTTCGTTTGATTGCGTGCTTAAGTGATAACAGGTACATAAATTACACACGAACTAGTAGTGAACTATAATTTTTTTCTTTTCTCTCTTCTCTTTTCAAAAGCTTCTTTCCGGAATTGGCTGGTACTTGGGGAATGTTCGGCGATGCATTTGTCCGGTTTTTTTTCTTTTCTCGATTTTTTTTTTTTTTTTTTTGATTCACGTCGATCTCTCACGAATTGTCTCGATTGTTCAACGACAATCCTTTTGCTTAAATATTTTTCAATCGACACGACGAGATCTCTTCCCGTTGCACACAACGTGCAAGACACAAGAGTATTGAGATTGTAAGAAAAACTAAAAAAAAAACGCGGGAAGTGAAACCGGTGTTGGCTATACCCGATATTTCTTTTCTTTTCCTGATACGACTTCCTTTCAAGCGTATGAGAAGGTGTGAGAACGTGGACGATACAGTTATCTCTGTTGTTTATCGACGAAAAGGATAAAACAGACTCGTCGATCGGATGATGATTGGAATAAGGATTCGCGGCCGTAGCATAAAAGAGAGAAAAAAGGGAGACAACGTTTGACAAAGAATAGAGCCGTAAAAAGACAGCGAAAATTCAGTTGAAAAAGTGTCCGAGCGAATACACGGACATCTGCATTTATTAACTATTTAGAACATAGTGATGCTTGCGTGAACTTTTCTCTTTCTTTCTCTGTCGTTTATACTTTTTGCATTTTTATTGTTATTGTTATTATTATTATTATTATTATTATTATTATTATTATTATTTATTATTTATTATTATTTTAAATGTTTCTTTTCGTTTATTCATTTCTTCTTTTTTCTTTCTTGTTTTTTTCTTTTTTTTTTTTTTGCTAATTATCAATTGTTCAAGTTGCATAGCTTATTTTCTTGATTACATTTTTTTACGCGGCTTCAAAGAGCATCGAAGCTCTCGTCGATCACCTTAAGCATTAGTCTTTAGTGTTTGATTATTATACTACAGTAATATACAGAAAATTGTGGTTCTCGTCCCTGCTAGCCTGCTCGTCCATCGAATCAATTTTATCTCCCATTAGTTCGCAATTGTAGTTCGATTTTAATTTGTCGCTGGACGAGCAGTCCCCGGGGCTTTCAATTAATATTCAATAATTACAATACACTAAATATAATCGGCCCGTGTATATTAAAATATAAATATCAAATAGACTTTTTGCCCCCAGGATGTATGCACCTAAATGCCGATGCGCGACTTAAAAATTGAGAAACGTTCGTTAAGTAAGTCGTCACCGATTAGTCAAAACCCCTGTTGTCGAAAATACGGGGAGCTCGTCACCACCAAAATTTCGATAAAATCCAAAAAACGAATTTTATTATCATCATCATCATCATCATCATCATCATCATCATCATCATCATCATCATCATCATCATTATTATTATTATTATTATTATTATTATTAACAGAGAAAAATATTCAGTCGATAGTCGATTGTTTTATTTATTTATTTTTTTTTTTTCTCTAATCGAGACGAGATTTTCTACGTGTAATTATCTATAGATTTCGGTAGTGACGAGCCACCTCGAGATGAGATTAGAATTTTTCGGTTTATCTACTAGATGATATTATAATGTTCCATAACTCCATTACAGTATCGAAACGTCGTGTCGGTCGACAGTGACGAAGAAGATTTCGATCAATCGTTTGATTCACCGTACAATTTAAAGCCTAAATACTTTTTGATTTGTCTGCTGATTGATTTATAATTGTCGTTCGTTTTCCATCGTTCTTTTCCAACGAAGCGTTTATTGTCAGACACACTAAAGTGAAGCCAAAGAACAGGGACTCGTCGCGGTCGGTCGACCCAACGCCGTGAACCGTAACGCAGCGGTTCTTTCGCAGGTTTTTTCTACCCTTTCTTCTTCTTCTTTTTTTTTTCCCTTTCTTTCTTTCTCGTTCGCTATTCTATATAACAATTCCTTTCTCTCGAAACTTATTATTATTACCAATTTTTTCCAACAGTTTTTCTAATATTCGACGACGACAACGACGACATTCGGATTCGACTCGTATAGTTCCGTATAGTTCGTGCACAAACTATTTCCGAGACCAAACTAAACCTATGCTTTGTACTCTGGTCGACCTCTGAAATAATTCATCGCACGCGCAAGCAGTGGATATCTCAATTTTTCTTTGCCTTCTATTATACAATTTTTATATATGTATATGATGTATATTCATATATGTATATGTATATATATATATGTATATGTATATATGTGTATGTATGTGTATGTGTGTAAAGAGAGAAACGGTGTTCAACGAAATAACCGAGCATAAAAACGCGAGAGGAATCGAATTTCAAGTTAACGAAAATAATTAGTCCGGTCGAAAAAACGAAATTCTAGAAGATATTCTGCATGGATCGTCGATATATAAGGCACGCTCTACTAGTAAATAAATTTGACGAGTCGACGAGTACGAGTGGTTGCACTCGGTAGTTTCGACACACCGATATACACACTTTTACAGGCCATGCGTTTTTTTAAGCTGATTCGATCGTTCGTAAACAAACACGAGAAGAGAAAAACCGTTGGTCGATTTCATAAACCGTTTCTTCCCTCCTATTCGATATCGCGAATACAACTTGCGCCTTCTTCTGCGTTCTACAATTCTACAGCGGAAGTCGCGCAAAGTGAAAAGCGGTAGACAGAAAAAAATGCCGTCTCTCGGATGCTCGGATATCTGTTGTACACCATTCTCGTTCGACGACTCCGCGACCGTGCGGCCGCCATTACGCACGCGGCAAAGACAATCGGCGCAGCCTGAGAGTTTTAATACTTTAAGACAGACTTTCTGCGAAAGCTTAAAAAAACTTTTTCTTTTTCTTCTCCTTTCCTCCTACGTGTGTATACTTGTGTGTTTCACTCATTCTCTCTCTCTCTCTCTCTCTTTCTCTCTCTTCCCCTCCCCTGCCTTTTCCTTTTTATCTCTTCGTTCGTTTTTCTAAGCTAAATACCGCCATTTAGAAACTTCATTTTACACTCGCTACGACAGCGATCGATCGGGGTTTATGCTATGTTGCTGGATGCGCGATCGTACGAAGGATCCACGTGTAATCCGAATCCATCGACGAGTTTAACGTTCGTTTCTTTTCGAATTTTTTATTTATTTATTTATTTTTTTTTTCTCTTGAAATTTTACCTGACACCGCGAAGTATACAATTCGACTTTTTTTTCGATTCAAGAACGAAATCGAGAACGATCGACCTTGTTCAAAACTTTCGATGAATTCGGTGACACGTGGTTAACGATAATTTACACATTTATACATTTGTATTCGTTACGTATAGGATAAAGAAGTTTGGCAAACAATGTCAATATTAATCGACGGCACGAAGGACTTATCCTCTCAACATGTGTGTGTGTGTGTATATGTGTACGTGTATATTAGTGTAACTATTATACATGTATCGATGATAATGTTACCGCGATAAGGCAATGCTATGAAAATTCTTCGCGTAAAAAGGATTAAACAAGAAGAAAGGGAAAAGACGAGTGAAAAATCTGAACTGAAAAGTTCGAGAATTTTGAGAAAAAAAAAAAAAGAATTTGTTTTTTTTTTTTTGTCACCTTTCCGAACAAGCCCGGCTTCTTTTCGAACAAGTGGAAGAGAAAATTACGATCAGAGAACGAAAAGATACTAAACACACTGTCGTCGTGGAAGATGGATGAAAAGATCCATATGTATATATATATATATTCCTTATTTTTCCAAGATATCTTACGATCAATTTAGGTTGATTAAAAAAAATTAATTAAAAGATACAACAAGATATGTTGTATCAGCCCATACGACACGAATGAAACAATACAATAATTTGTAATCACAACGATGTTAAATCCGTTATCCAATAATAATAATAGTTACAAATAGTGCTACTGCTATCATAGTATAATTAAAATACACAAAAGGCGAACATTCATAGGCGGTACAAATATATAATATAGCCATATAGCGAATAGATTTATCTGTAACAGCGAATTCGTCTTATTCGTACGATTGTATAAAGTTCTAAGTTTTAAAGAAGTTTTAGATAGACCTGTTTTAACTTCGTTACATTATTTCTTTCTTTCTTTCTTTCCTCACCGAATCTCATCTTTAGTTTTTTTTTCAGTTTAGTTTTAACTTTCATTATTTCAAAGTTATGGAAATAGAAATCCATGGATAGAAATTAGATTTTCGTACGATTGAAAATCTCGTGGAAGGAATCCCGAACCGAGGAGAATCCTTTGAACACTGGTGAAGAATAAACGACCAATATCTCCAAAACTACCTATAGAAGAAAAAAAAAAAAGTTTGTTCGCTCGAAAATAGTTTCTTTCTTTCTTTGTGAAAATACCGATCTGGTAAATAAGTAGTCCAAAGTGAAGAATGTTTCTTCCACGTGGCGCGAAACGAAAAAAAATGGGAACGCGCGTTTCGTTGAAATCGAACGCTTGAAAAAGAAGGAAACGTATTACAAAAAAAGAAAACTAGAAGTAGAAGAAAGAAAAATTCTATATTCTAAATCGTACGAACATCGAAACACCAAAATTTCTACTTTCTTCCACAGCGAATACTATCAAACTATGCCAAGGCTTAATGTCTCTAATTATCGATCCTAATTCCGTCACCCATTAAAGACGAGAAAAATCGTATTATATAACAATATAACAATGTCTAAGCAGCAGTGATGTGTTTACACGAGTGTTTCTTTCCCCCTCCCCCTCCCCATTTTCGTTAAAAACTATTAATAGATTAGCCCCTTATTCGTATAACATTATGCATAATTGTTGACAAACGATATAATACAAGTACTACCGTTAATATTATTTGCAATATTACCATAGTATAATAGTGAACATTAAGAACATCGAAGAACAGTCAGATGTGAATCGTCGATTCTATCCTAATTTTACCCGCACGTTCTATCATTTACTTCTTGCCTCTCTAATCGGACTTCATTTACCTGTTTCGTTACGATACGGAGCAGAAGAAAAGGAAACGAAAGAAATTAAAAAAAAAAAAAAAATAAAAGAGAAAAAGAAAAAAAAAATCAACAAAAGAGGAAACATCTTTTATCTTAACCGCGGTCTTCGCAGTTCGTCTCAATTCAAAATTTCATCAAAATTTTGAATCGTTTTTAAGAGAAGTCTCAAGGTACGAATTAAAACTACGAGCTATTGTAATTTCTCTTTGCACGGTGTATATATATATATCTAATATATATTAGATAGATATATATATATATATATAATCTATGAGATCGCGCGCACACGTAAACCGAACAAAGAATTCGTGCGTATGGGATCGTGAGCAAAATTCTAGTTGACGAGTTCGCGACCAACCGAAATTTAGGACAAGTATATCGTATATACATACACATATACGTCGATATAGTATACGCCGTTTGTGTTTTTTTTTTCTCTCTCTGCTTCTTCTTTTTTTCTTTTTCTTTTTTCTTTTTTTTTTCTTTTCTTTTTTTTTTTTTTTTTTTGTTTTTCATTATTCGTTTCTAAATGTAAATGTGGTCCGATCGTGATGAGCAATCCGACGATTAAAGACCAAGAACGTAAGAAGACAGACGTTTAAGAATTCACAGAGCACAATACAATATCAATCCTCTAGTAGTAACTCCAAAAATATGTTATTCTCTCCTATATTTGTAATAACTACGCTATCTATTCCTCGCAAAAAATCAGTTACTTTGTTTTACAGTGATAATATATATATATATAATATATATATATATATATATATATATAATTTTATACGAACTATCCATACAACGCGATGAACATTAAATTCTAAGTCCACAAAAAAACGTAATTTTATCTGTGGATTTCCCTTCTTTTTTTCTTTCTTTCTCTTTTATTTATCCTTTCGTATTTTTTCTTATTTTTTTTTTTTTTCTTTTTTTCATTTCTGGCCATTTCAACGAGAGTTGAATCCGTTATTATAACAGTTGTTCTAACCTCGTTCGTCGAACATTATTTTACGACACCGAATACTCGTGTACAGAAATCGATCCGTCAGTTTTTTTCGAAAAATGCTCTCTTTTCTTTTCCTATTATCGTTATTAATCATTATTTTTCCTCTCTTTCGTCCAGAGTCGAACGAAAAAATTTCGAGTTCCAAAGTTCCATGCACGAGCACTCGGGATCGAGCATTAGAGATTCCACACACTAAATAAATTTTCTATTGGACACAATCTCATTAACATTTTAGGCACTACACCTAGACACTAAGAAATCACTCCGCTCCCTTCTGCCCTGATGCGATAAGAAATATATGTACAAATTTAAAAATGATTAAAATAATATTATATATATATATATCTCTATAGCTTCGAGTGTATACATGTATGTGCACGTACGCGTATGAACGCGCACGCTTATAATCGTACGTGTATTATGTAGGTGTATTTTGTACATGTGTTCCTTGTTTTTCTTCTTTTTTTCTTTTTTTTCTGAATGTATTATGTTATGTATCATCGTGTCACCCGAAAGGAAGAGGTAAACTGTTACGCTTGCGCCCAACAATGTAACGATCTATCCTAGAAAATATCGTATCTTTTTTCTTTTTTTAGCACAATTTTCCCTCTAACGTGGTAAAAAGTATGGAAGTAAAAATCTATCACAAACATCGTCTAATCTATCACTCTGTCACTCGAAGCAAAAAATTCGCGAGAGAAAAAAAACGAGAGAAAAAAAAAAAAAAAAGAAGCTTGAGAATAAGAAAAGAAATCAAAGAATTCGAAACAAATTGGACGATGAGCAGCTAAGGTAACGTCAGTATCACCATCCTATCGAAAGTGACAATCGTATGATAACGTATAACCTTCTCGATCGTTAACGACAAACACTATACTATTTTTTTTCTTTTTATATGTTTTATATATATATATAACGCGTCATGCACGTTGGCCTATCTAAAAGCCCGACCAAAATAACATCGTGCATCGAAAATATTGGATCTTATAATTAATAAAATATCACAACTAGAACCATCGTTATAATATTACGGTACGTTTTCAAAAAAAAAAAAAAAAAAAAAAAAAAANAAAGAAAAAGAAATCGTTTTCTTTTATTTTTTTTTTTTCTTTCGCATTAGTGGTGAGCTACTGTTATTTAAATACGCGTCGACGCGACGCGTTTGGTTACTTATCTAACCGTACACAGCGTAAAACGTTGTTATTATAAAGTAACAATGACTGCGCTAATATGACTATGAGCTTGTACTGACTGACGATCTACACCTAAAAGAGTGATAAACTAACATAGGACCATTGTATAGTTGCGTATACGTACTAAACCCAAAGCTGTTAATTAATTAATTAATAATAACATCGACAATAATATAATTCTATTTGTTAGAGAGTAACCGATATCCGACTCCACAAGCTGATCATCTAAAATCTATTTTACCCAAATACTTTTTTTCATCCTCGACACTAATAACAACGTGAACTTATAATAAAATAAAATACTTATATAGATATATCGTAGTGATTAATCAGAACGATCGATTCCACGATCAGCAATTACAGTCTTATGCTAACGTTATTACGAATATTATACATCGTCAGTCAAGACTTGCTCTTTGGATGAAAAGAGAAAAAAAAAAAAAAAAAAAAAAAAAAGAAAGAAATCTGACTGAAATTCTATCGCCTATCTAGTGACACGTATGTAAATATATACGTTCGAATGTACAGAGGAAAAAAAAAAAAAATGAAGCATGATGGTACATGACTATGACGCGTGAGACTGTCGTGTGTACTCGTCTTCTACGTGTGTGTTTGTGCATGCATCGATTCACGCGACGAAAACAAAAACAAAAACAAAAACAAAAAAAAAAAAAAAAAAAAAAAAAA
>NW_025221020.1:1838483-1840983 GCF_014066325.1 Apis laboriosa
AAAAAAAAAAAAAAAAAAGAAAAAAAAAATGTTTCTATAGATACACATCCGCAACGACAGTTTTCTTATTTCCCTTTTCTACGTAGAATGCGAAAAAATCTAAGGATAT
The DNA here is from genome assembly GCF_014066325.1 of Apis laboriosa. Classification (NCBI taxonomy): domain Eukaryota; kingdom Metazoa; phylum Arthropoda; class Insecta; order Hymenoptera; family Apidae; genus Apis; species Apis laboriosa. The sequence goes on from NW_025221020.1 coordinate 1,838,593, forward strand.
GACTTTTTTTGTTTCTCACGACTTACAAGAAGAAAAAAAAAAACTTTTCTTCTATGCGATACAATTTCTACGGTTTATATGGAAGCATACATATATACATGTAGGCGCGCAAACGTGTTTGTATAATAATTATAATTGTATAATTCGTACCGTATGATCGATACAATACGTAACACTTACAAGCTGATTGTAACTTTGTTTTTTTTTCTTTTTTTTTTTTTTTTTTTTTTGTTTTCCTTCGTTTACTGCAACTTTCACTATACACGTTTCTGTGAGTCTACTATACTCAAGTATTTGCAGTAAATATAAATGTAAATTATGATTAATCGTTAAACAGGCACATCGACTTGGTTACATGACTTTTTTTTTTTTTTTCCTCTTTAATTTTACATCGATATAATAATGCGTGTAAATAAAGATACGGATAAAGCCAATTTGCATTCATTATAACGTGCTGCATAAATTTGAAAATTGTTTAAAAAATTAAATCGAACGGATATTTAAATATTTCGCGAGAATAAATTAGGGAATATTGTTATTCCGAACCTTCGTAATAAGTGTCTTTTTGATTATGTTGTAAAATTATCCATCGTCTGTCTGTCGAATTGGAATTAATTATCGAATTAGCAGTTTTGCATTGTGTTAATTTTTTTTTTTTTTTTTTTTAGGAAATTGAAAAATTTCTTTACGATGTAGGTAACATATCTAAAAATTCTATCATTCTATCGTTCTCTCTCTCTCTCTCTCTCTCTCTCTCTTTCGCTCGCTCGCTCGCTCTCGCTCTCGCGCTCGCTCTCGTTCTCTTCCTCTTTCTCTCTATCAATCACGCTAACCACGATCGTTTATTCATCTTCACTTGTTCATTCAACATTTTCGCTCTAAGTGTAAAATACTTCTAATTAAACTCTGGACATGGTTCACTCTACAATCAACATACCACAGCTAATATTCCATACGTTATCATACAGCTATGTATATAAAATAATTAGCAAAACAATGCCTAAGCGTCATTCCGTTAAAAACCACGAGATATAATACGTCAGCACGCAGAAAAATCATATTTTTTTTTTTTTTTTTTTTTTTGTTAAAAGTATTTCGCGAGTCGTAAAATGATGAGTGTGCAAATCCATCCTTACAGCTGTTTCAACGTTAAAATGTAGGAAGAGAGCCACTCGCGATTAATTATATGTACAAATCGACATTTGGGCATGCACATGTACATCGAATGCGGAGAATTGCAATCAATATTTTTTTTTTTTTCCCATTAAGAAGATAGAAATTGCTTCCTTTATGAATCCTGACGTGAAGAAGTGCGACAAGGAAGAACATGATTCGATTCGAGGGGAGAGGAGAAAAAAAAAAAAAAAAAAAAAAAAAAAAAAAAAAAAAGTTGCACCATTGACACGCTGATCGCTGATAGAAAGAATCGAGTGTACGTTAAAGAAAAAAAATGTGTGCAATCCGACATTGTAAGCGAATACTTGCAACGAACGTTCGTCTTTTTTCGACGAATTAAGTCTTGAAAAGATTGAATCACACATCAATCCTCAATCCTCTTCCCTCCTTCCCTCAAATTTTACAATTTCGCGATTATTATCGTACACACATCCCTTTGTTGTTGTCCATTCATAATTATTGTGTACCGTATATTTGTGCAATGTACTCGATAGGTACATTCTTAAAATATATAAACCCCTAATGAAATGCAAAACGTTGAAACGTAACAGGTGAAACAAAGGTGTCGATGAAAAGAAAAAGTGTGTGAAATTTATTGTACGAGAATCGTTCAACGTTGAAAAAAAAAAAAAAAAATGTTGTAAGAGCAAGAAATCTCAATTCAACGAATCTAATTCAATTCTATTGTAAACGGGGGATATCTACGAAGAAAACTGCTAATGTAATTATCTTAAAATCAGTGATGCCTAATCGCAATAATAATAAGTAGTAGTAGTAGTAATAGTAGTAGTAATAGTACTAGTAGTAGTAGTAGTAGTAGTAATAGTAGAAGTAGTAATAGTAGTAGTAATAGTAATAGTAATAGTAATAATTATAATGAGGAGAATAAGAGTAATTACGTAAAGTAAAAATAAATAGTGAGGCTGCTGCGAGAAGGCACAGCTTTTGTCAAATACAAATTAATCGTGCGATTAAATATATTCGTAACATGTTTGTTAATCAAAATAGAAGAATTCGATTCTAAACCCAAACACACACTTTCATGTGCAGCAACATCCACAGAAGGATGTATGCGGAAATACCACCAGCCACTCCTATTGAGACAACAAATAAAACTTGGAACACATTTTATTACAACGAATCAATGTGTTGTGTATGATGTGTGTATGCGTGTAATTGATCAACTCCCTCGCGACTATAGAACGGGATTCTTCA
>NW_025221020.1:1843483-1915379 GCF_014066325.1 Apis laboriosa
TCCCTGATAGGTGGGCACTTGTTGCTGCTGGATAGCAGTGGGAGCCTGAGAAGGCGCGGCGGTAACGTATACCGGGGGTGGCACGGCATGGGCTCTTGAACGTACGTGAGCGTACTCCTGGTACAGGGGCTGTCCCAGATGTTGGGCACTTCCTATTACAGGCCCCCCTGCAGGACTTCTACCCCCGCCACCGCCCCCAGGACTGAGGTGGGCCGGATGCCCATGATGACTGTGGGTATGACCCGGATGGGCTGCCGAACCCACCACCTGGCTCTGCCTACAAAACCCAAAACAAAATCCAACCCTTCGTTATGCAATTCCCATGCGTTCTTTACTTACTTTAAGAAGTCTCTCTAAAAGGACAGAGACCAAACCACAGACAGAGAGAATCAAGAATAGATCGGCTCATTCCGAGATTCCTTTCAAGAAGATTCTCACTTTTTACTCTCGGCACTTTTACTTTGCGGGAAAAAAAATAACATAGAAATTCATGCTGTTTACTTGCCGGTCACAATACTCGGCCCGTACTCTGTTGTCTCGTATACAACGTATATATACAACGAGCTGACTGTCATCGGTTTGGTCGTTACAATACATACAAAGAGAAAATTCACATCATGCGTTGTTCGATAAATTACATGCGTATAAATTTCACTTAACTATTCTAACGTGTTCTATCCGTTTTCTAAATTCTTTCTAAATCTATAATCTCTATCTATGCGTGTATATGTGTATAATACATGCTTCGTGTAATTCAAACATAACGTGCGATACTTGATGCTTACCTATACTGATGCACAGTATTCGCCACTGCCCATTTCTGGTGGTCTCTGGAATGAGCAGCCGGTGGTTGAACGTACTCGTGTTTGTATTCAGCTCTCTTTCCAGGCCATGATACCCGCTTGTCCGTGCCGGTCGTATACACAATATGCTGCTCTTGAAGGTGGGGATGCGCGCTACTCGTGGTCACATACTGCAAGAAGTAGTCATGCATGTCATAGGCATCATCCTAGAAAAACATTTTCAAAATAAAGATTACTAAAACAGGGGAAGGGAGTATCCAATGTATGCGGAGCAGGATCGTCGTTATTGTTTCCTCGACTAAGCCCAGAAACTCTCGGTTGGCCATTAAAAATAAGGCATGAAAAGAAGGAAGAGAGGGGGAAAAAAAAAAAAAAAGAAGAAAGAGAGAAAGAAAAAAAGAAAGAAAAAAAAAAAAGGGTTGATTTATTAATTAAAATTTAACCTGATAGGTCGGTGGCTCTTTACAGGCTGGCGCGTGACACGGATGTGGTGCAAGGTACTCAACACCGGGCTCCGGTTTCGTCGCAACATTCACCATATTGCATTCGGATTGTACTTTGGCCAACAAACGTTTCTTTTGCGATTGAGAAGAATATCCAGAGCTACTACTGCAATTAACAATGTATTGACGTCATTTGAGAATGTTTCTTCAAATGAAATTATAAACTTTTGTTGGGTCGAATTCAATTACCTGCTGACGTGATGTTGTTGTTGAGGTTCGTGTTTAATTAGCTGCGTAGTTTGCTGATGTTGAGGATGTTGCGGTAAATGTTGATATAGATGATTATGTGCTCGACCCGGACTAGCTTCGCCATCGCTATCACCAACAGTTACACAACTGATAATATTTTTTCGTTGCGACCTCTGAGACGTACTGTGTGCTGTTGCGTGTCCATTAGTGTGCGATTGACTACTCGAATGAGTTTGTTGCATAGGCTGGACCACGCGTGGTGTTGACTGCGTGCTGAAAGTATATAAAAACATGTGCTTTCAATTGCACGAGAAACAACCAGAAAACGGATAACCCCATACAATCCAAAATACGTTTACACCGAGCATGAAAAAATGGCATTAAACGCTAGGGCTGTAAGTTAGAGTTACACGTTAGTTCGTAACGAGTTAATTGACACTCACAAGCGCTACAAACGTGTATTTAAATTATCATATCATATGCAATTTTTAGGCTTGCAACTTTCGTCACAGGTATGATAATATAAATAAAATACATTAATAATGTCAAAAATTAATTTCACAACATTACATTTATAAATAAAAAAAAGCAATGTGTTATGCTATCGTTCTTAGCGATTATTAACCATTAATCAATGCTATTGTGTGTGATTGCGTGATTGAACTACGTTACATTCATATACCTTCGAATGACTTCCTCGCGAACTGGACGTCCATCGCCAGACAGGCGAGTTGCCAAATTTTGACAGGCTCCGCATTGCCGATCTCCACAGCTGTCAATGATATTCATGCATGATTCCACTACTTTCTATTCTAATAAATTACTAATAAATATATTCCATGGTGGAAACATCTATGGACAGAATTTACAGATAAATCTCCGTAAAGAAAAACAAAATAAAAGAATAGATATTTATAAACGAGACTCCAGCAAATAGGCAATTTTCAAATTTATCGAACTACAAAAAAATTTTTAACGAAGCAAATTAACGACAAATTAAATACCCGGCTTGCTATAACACTTTACGTTACATTCTCGATAAATATAAAGCTTCTAATTTTATAAATACGCACAAAAATTTCTAACTACTTTCTAATATTCTAAGAAGTAATAAGTAAATTAACTCACCATTTGCCCGGCGTTTCGTCTTCACTATCGCTAATTGTGATAACAGAAACTGCTGGTGATGGGGTATCATGAATTGTAATAGTTTGCTGCCGGCCAGACGTAACTTGATGGTGTTCTACGTTATGACTACTGCTGTGTTTACTGCTATGATGATGTTGTTGCATGGGTTGTTGCTGCCAATGACTGCTCGAAGGTGAATGCCGTCTCATGTTGCTCGGAGGTGTACTTTCTTTTACCCTCTTTTTCACCGGACTTAATTGCTGCGTTTCTTTCTTATGCTCGTGCCTATGCTGAGACTGTTGAGGTACCGTCACGTGATGTTGATGATGCTTCGTCACACTACGTTTTGCCCAAGCTTGAGGAGGATGTTCAACAAGGGCACTAGTATTGTAAACTTCTGTGACAGGAAATACTGGCCGCTGATCCTTCCCAAAACAAGGGAGGTTAGTTAAAAGTCCGTTCCAATCATTTACGAAGATAATTAAGGCGATAAAATAAGGCAATAAAATTACCTGCAGAATGGCAGAACTATCTACAATAAGAGGTCTTCCCCAATCCCCGGCATCGCTCAATAATGGTTGCTGTATCGCTGCATGTTGCGGTGGCAATTGCTGCCAAGATGGTACGATAGCAGCCATTTGACGACTTCCACCAGGCCAAGAGGTTTGTACAGCATTCTACGAAAAAATGAAATTATTTATATAATTATATAATTTTAAAACACATCGTTCGCTTTACACGATACTTACAGTCAATAACATTTGTCGTCCAGTTTCTACCATAGATACGGGTACCGCGGCATACTGTTGTTGAGCAGCTGCAGCTGCGGCAGCAACAGCCTGCTGCGATATAATCGATGGTTGAATTTGTAGCGGAGCTTGTTGCGCTTGTGGAGGCTACGAAAATTAAGAGATATGATTGAACGATCATGAATATGATCATGATATTGAATTCAAATAAAAATCAGTATCTCGTTTACTTGAGCAACAACTACGTGTTTTGCAGGACTCGGCATCGTTTGATAACTGGGTGGGTGACAAAGTAGACCGGGTACCAATTGATGCGGAAAGTCATGTACTCCACTTCGTCCGCTATTTGATCCACTAGACGAGCTACTGTACTGAGTCGCACGACGACTACTGTTACTGTATATTTGATACTAAAAAAAAAAAAAAAATACACGATATAAAATAAATTTTGTACACAAAATTTTTATATCGAAGTATAGAAAAAATAATCGAAAGCGAATGAGTGAAATTTAATTTTTAATTATGCGGTCGATCAAAAGTAAAGAAAAAAAAATGTAAAAACGAACCAGATTGTCATATCCTGTTTGTGCAGTGCGATGTTCCCTAACCAATCGTTGTACTTGATTGGTCAACTGGTTATTGAAGGTGAAAGTTACGGCACTACCATTCGTCGTCGGCACGAAATTAGCTACCAATGACGTTGGTGGAGGTGGTTGAGGTGCTGGCGGAGCTTGGTGATGCGCTGGACTTGCAGTGAAATCACCGGCTCGTCGGCAAACCTCCATCATTTGGACGGAAGCCTTGACATTGTTACAATGCGCGTAATCGACTAAGTGAGCCAGCGTAACAAAGGCATGGTTCAGAGCCTCCCCGGGTGTTATACGGCGCTCCTACAAATGATGAAAACATGCTAGAGAATGAAAACAATACAGAGAATAACTCTCATTTGTTTTTTTTAAACACGCAAGAGAGAAGGCCGTCATCTTTCGACATTATAAAATTAAAACATGAACTAGATATTACTACCTGGTCCATCGTGAGCATCCTCTTCAAGAGGTCTATGAACTCTCTTCGGTCTGCTTTTTCTGCCAAAAGTTGACCACCCTCCAAATCGGTCGGAACATTAACTTGGCCAATATCATCAAGACAATTAAAAATATACTTTCTTGCTTCTTTAGATTTAATACCAGTTTCAGCCTCGTGTTCTTCCGGTGTTTTTAATCGCCAAAATGGATACGTACCTACAATTAATTTAAATTAATCTAATTACGTGCAACTGTTACGTTCAAAAATAGAAAGACGAAAATTAATCGATGGATCTCATTACGTACTGTCCATGTCTCTGTAAAAGAATTTTGTTGTTTTGCTGGCATTGTTTAACATGTGTTCCGTTGGTACACCTTGTGTCTGACTTATATATCGAATCTGATCATATTCCGAGCTACCAGGGTACAAAGGCCACCCTAGAAATAATTCCGCAACCACACAGCCGAGCGACCACATATCTATTGCTTCACAATATGGAAGTCCAAGTATAATTTCAGGTGCACGGTAGTATCGCGATTGCAAATAAGTGTTGCAGACAGCTTTAGACACATGAGAGGCTGACCCAAAATCAATAACTTTAACACGATAAGGCTGACGTACTGGATCCACCAACATAATATTTTCTGGCTTAAGATCGGCGTGAATCAACCCCAATTGCTAAAAATATATACTCGTTTAGATTATCCAATGAATCGTGCGGTTCGACGCATATATATAAGATACGCAACTCACCTTAAGTTTTAAAAGAGCGGTGAGTACTTGTTGGAGAATCGGTCTGATGTATTTGAGCGGTAGAGGCGAAAATTTATTCTGTTTCAGGAAATCATACAGATTCTGTTCTAGCATCTCAAAGACCAAGCAGGTATGGGATTTGTGCTGGAAGCACTCATAAGCGCGCACAAAGTTGAACTCATCCGCATTTTCCTGACTAAGTCGAGACAGGATGGAGACCTGATTTAGAATCGATATTTCCACTTAATAATGATACAAATTAATAAAAATTAATCCATTTCTTTTTTTCAACAACCCACCTCAATTTGCCCTTGGCGCGCATATGATGGATGGTTCTTCAAAATTTTGATGGCTACTATCTCGTTGGTTCCCTTTTTCCAGCATTTTACGACCTAATGGAATAAAAAAGAAAACGAATGGACAATTTAGTTCGAAGATCACAGGTAGAGGGAAAATTTATTTTATTACCAGGTAGCCGTAGAAGAATTTTACCTGTCCAAAAGTACCTCTGCCCAAAAACTCGAGGACTTCATACTGATTAGTCATAGAATAGAGAACCTCGTGTTGTACCAACTGGTAATCTCCGTCTCCTTGAGGATTGCTGCCACCGCCTCCATTGGCAGCGTTGGTCACTTGCTTGCTATGTGCCGTCATGCCTGTCTGCTTGTGTTGTTGTTGCTGCTGCTGCTGTTGTTGTTGCAGCTGCTGTTGCTGTTGAGTGTGGTGCTGCGACACTACAGTACTACCCACTGCGTTCGTCGCGTTGGCGGAGTGGACTGCCAGGCCGTCACCATTACCCTCCCTCGACCAAGTTTTTCTCTGTAGGAGGAATACACCTTATACAAAAATTTTTGGACGTTAAGAGATTGTAGGTAGATTTTGATAGCTTTAGATTGGGTAGGGACGATAACGACCAACACACGGAGGACGATGAATCCAATGCCGAGACAACACAAATCCAAGAAAAAAACACGAATCCATCGGATGTGATCTCTGGATTCTTGTTACACGAGCACGTATATACATACATAAGCAGCTGCATCAGTTGAAAATTAATTTCAGCCACGTATGGAATAACAGGTATATAGGGGAGAACGTGAATTAAAAATTAACATTTTTTTTTTTTGTTTTTTTTTTTTCACAAGGGCGATTGCTCCTCGCTTCGACGAGAGATTGAGATTTTTAGCAAGCGTTAAGAAACACTTTGTTATTGGCGAAAATATATATCACGATGACCGGTTACATGAAATATGGAATGAAAACCTTGAAGGCAATCGATACGTAACTACGCCATACGGAAAAGTTACCTGAGAAACGACATATCCGTCGTTGCTCGTGGTACGTCGTTCCGTGATAGACGGGCTAAAAATCGATCGATTCACTCCTTAATTACCCATTCATTCCTTAATTAATCGAAACCGTGGTATCGATTTGCAAAGATGTTAATTGCGATTAGACGCGGAAAGAAGCGGAATTCTTTTTCTTTTTTTTTTTTTTTTTTTTTTTTACGCTCGTATGGATCGAGGCTACCTTTGTGAAAGTTAGTCCATCAGAATTATTTAGACGATATATTAATCCGTGGCTGTCGAACGTCGAACGATTATCATTTCGTAAATACCATGTTTTCTCTCTCTCTCTCTCTTACAAGCGATACGCTCTGCTTGAACTTGTTTTTTTTTTCTTTTTTTTTTCTTGCCGGACGATTTTGAAATCGTTGTCGTGGAAAGCCGCTTCTGCGAAACCCACCATGGCCGGATGACGAAGTCGATTTTCGAGCGGTGTCAGAATGACAAAATGACGAGCACGATGACCATTTGGCCGCGAAATGGAAAAAAAAAAAAAAAAAAACGTGGCACTATTTTTAACGGCCTTGGCTTGGTGTTGTATCGCGAGCCGATTGCGGAAACGGAGCGCGGGCAAGACGATGGAAAAATAAGCGAAGACAAATACCGCGGCGGGCAGACGTAAGCCCTCTTATCGGAAAGGGGCAGATGGATGATGAAATAAAGAATACACGGATCAAGACCGGATTAAATTTGTCGTCGAATGGCGGAACAGAGATCGTTTTTCCGTTCCGAGTCGAGCAAGGAACGGCGTGCGAAGAGAAGGGGAAGGTCGAGGGACACCTGGAAGGATAAGGTCCCTAAAATTTCGAAAGCGTCCCCGAGCCGAAATAAAACCGAGGCTACTTCCTTCCTTTCAAGATTCATAAATAACGTAACGCGTTAAAAGCTGGGATATTTCTCGTATATTTCTCTTCATAGAGAGTATATTTCTCTTTATAGAGAAATGTCTTTATAGAGGAATCGTGCGTGGAAAAAAAAGAAAAAAGTGTTGTTTTTTTTAAGCGAGGAGGAGAACGGGGTTCGTTCGCTTATTTATAGTCGTTTCGAGCGGTACGCGCCATCTCATCGAGCGTATCGATAGCGAAGAACGAGGTGGAGAAGAGAAGAGGAGAGGAGAGAGGGGGCGAGAAGCGCGAATACATTAGCCCCGATTATGAAGTTCTAATCTAAGCGTTTACGAACGTATCTCTAGCGTTCATCTCGCGATGGTCGAAGCGTTAACGTCAGAGTTGTAGGGAGAGCTAGAGACAAGAGCTCGAGGGGGAGAGAGAGAGAGAACGCGATAGAGATAAAACGAAAAAATTGAGAATAAGAGAGAGAGAGAGAGAGAGAGAAAAAGAAGACGAGGATGAATCGACTTTCCTCGACGCGATCACGCGGGTCAGAAGAGAGTTTATCGGTAGGAGAAAATCGCAGGAAGTGGGACCAACCTTCTGGCCACAGCGTTGGTACGTGTCTAAGAGCTTGATCGTCGAGGCTCGTACCAGGGTCTGTTGGTTCGGGCTACTCTTCTGCAGCGCATTATTGTTGTGCAGCGAGCTAAATGCGGTATTAGCACCGTTCACGGAGTACCGTTGTTGCAGACCGGTATTGTCTAATTGGTAGTCGCCGGTCGATTGGACCAATGCGTGTTGGATCACCGGCTGACTCACGTTGTACTCCAACTTGCGTTTCTTGCTGTGGTGGTGAACGGTGTTGTTACTGCTGCTGCTGCTGCTGCTGCTGCTGCCGTTGACGCTACTCGTCTGCTGTGTTTGGATGAACATGTCACACATTCCCTGCAATGACAAACGGAAACACGCGCATTATTCCAACGTTCGAACGTTCCTCCATGGAATACTCGAATACTCTACGCAACCGTGCCTCTGCTACTAGTTACTTGTCTAACAAGCGATAACGGTTGCCGGCAAGTTTCCACGGCAAGTGGTAAACAACAACGGAAAAACGGAGGCTAACTAAAAATAGAAACGGAGAAAATGGAGAGAGAGAGAGAGAGAGAGAGGGAGGAAGAGAGAGAGAGGGGGAAAGAAAACGGAGGCGAGTAGAGAGAACAGAAGAGAGAGAGAAAATTTTTGGTATATAGATGGATTTTATCCCGAGGCGTCGTTGAGAGCAGCGGGGGATCGAGGCGGAAAAAAGAGGGGACCCAACGTGCGTCGTTCTGATTTAGGCGAACCGAGGAGAGGAAGCCACCACGGCTCGCCATTGCGACGAGGCGACGCGCGATATATAAAAAACGTACGCAACTAACAGCCGACCACCACGACTATGAATATTTTAGAGTCTCCTTCACGTACATGTGCCTTTGTATGGTTCCACGCTGATTCGGGCCAGCGGCTCTCAAAAGGCATCTACCGAATATCAGGTTTCTGCGCGTTGACACTCCGAGTAGCTGGAACAGGGCAAACATATTGGGTTGGTCTCTAGCTAGCCATCTCTCTACACGATACATCCATTATTTCTCCGCGAGAAAACTCTTCCAATTTCCAATATTCCCTTAACGCTCAAGGAAAACACCGAATTGTAATGTTTGGAACACTTTTATCGAGCGTGGATATGTATATACATATACATTATATATATATGTATATATATATATATATAATATATATATATATATATATACGAATTTAAGCTTTCGATAAGATAACGTTTGTTTCTTTTCCCTTATCGATCGCGGAAAGAAAGAGGAAAAAACGGTTGAGTGCGCGCGCGAATCGGGCAGAGAGGGACGCACGTACTACGTGTTTGGAAAAGAAAAACGAAAACGCGGGGAGGGCGTGTGATCGATCGGCGCGTGACGAATGTTTTGGAAACTTTCGATAGCTCCGATTCGGTTTTCGACACGCGCGCACGAGACCACGCGTCCACTCGCCCTCTCTTTCTCTTTCCCTCTTCCGCCAATTCTCCTTCATCCTTACGTACGCGACGTGCTCTAATTATAGTGCTGTTTGTCAGAAATAGTGTTGCTCCTGTATTATGAACGGATCTACGGTACCGCGAAGTACAGTTACGTTTACGTTAACCGGCTCGTTACCCGTTCACAGAGAGAGTTCTGTGTTTAACCGCGCGTAGTAGATATCGAGTGCTACGGGACATCGTATGGATTACCAATTAACCAACTTCGTCGTTATACTTCATCGAGCAATATGTATTATTGCACATTGTATCGCGGCGCTAGGCTAAAAATCGAGCGGCGAGAGAGAGAAAGAGAAAGAGAGAGAAGGGAGAGAGGGAGGGAGCTATACGTCGAAGAGTTCTATCCGCCAGGCGTGCGAATTCGTTTGGGAGGTAAGCCCGTACGAAACGCTTCGTCATCGTGGCAATCATCGCGGTGCCAAATTATTCTCTCTTTTCTTCGGTGGGGAAAGAAGGAGAGGAAAAGCGTGGCGAGAGCGGGGAAGGGGGCGGTTAGAAAGTTCGGGTATGTGGACGGTATGTGGACAGGTAAGGAAGACAAATTGTGGATCTAGTAGAATAATTGGAACGGTCGGCTGGGCGAGAAGGTGAAAAGAGAGGCGCGAGATTGGGTCGGGTTGGCAAGGATTCTCGGCGGCGCAGCTTGCACCAGACGGCGAAAAACGACGAGGAAAAAGGCGTACGACGTCGTACGCCTTTTCAAGAGCGAAGCGTTATCCCGATCAGTACTTACGTACGTCGTAATAAAAGAAGCGATTTTACGTAATAGCACGTGGCAGATAACGGATCGAAGGAGTTTCGGCTTACTCGTTCCGCCTTTATGTATCGTCGTGTGTCGTTTGATCATCGCGGGAAACAGGCAAGGTTCGGCAACGTGAGCGATGAAAGGCGTAACGTATCGTGATGCGTTTCGTGCGCTCGTGTCTCAACGATAAACGCGATACTACACCGCATACAACGGGTAACCTTTACGTTGCAAACATCTTTCGTCCCGACGTTTCGTTGATTTTTCAACTCGTTATCTTCGTCCGACCCCGCGTACATATCGAAGCCGCGGAGCACAATAACGGCGAAAAACGGCGAACAACCGCGCGTATACCTAATCTATCGCGAGATTTTGCGGTTGAGGCATCGCGAAACGATCCATTCCGGCACAACCGTGACTTTCCAAACGCGGGCAGCTATTGTTTCTATATCGCGATATAGAGCCGATGAGTCACTCTTTCTCTTGTCTATCTGCGCAACGACGAACAAACGAACGAACCGACGAAGAAACGAAATTCCAATTCTGGCGCGTTTGCGCTTGCTCGCTTGCTCGCGACGTTGTACGTGCGCGTTGCCGCGATCCGCGATGCACGACGTACGCCCTCGCGTGCATCGACTATACACACATCCCGATGAGTCAACCCGATTGCTAGGTAAACGGGAAACCCGAAACAATTTCAAAATTGATCCGTTTTTCGCGGAAATTTTTCCCGCAACCAGCATTCACCGCCCCGTCGATGGATCTGTCGACGAGTCGCCAAGAAATTTCATCACCCGGAAGAATTGGAAGAATAGAAAAGTCGATTGAAAGCATTCGTTCAACGATGGATGAACATGTAACGATCGTTTAACGTCTGACGCTAGAAAATCGCATCGATCGTTCCGTCGGCCGACCAATTGGCCAATTCTTCGCTTCTGACGCGCGAATGAAACTAAAATTCCACGAGATTATTCTCGAAGCTACGACGAATGAAGAAAAAAAAAAAAAAACGATCGAAGACGCCATGCGCTAGATGCATGCTCGTCGTTTCGTCACTTTATATTCCGTCAATCAATCGCAATGTGTGCCCAGCCGATTGATAACGAAAGAAAAATAACTTAGATACAAGTTGGATAAGTTGCGTTCGTTCCGCATTCGCGATTCCGGAACTCGGGAAACGCGACGACAAATTGATTCGTTCTCTCTAGTAAATGCGATCGTACGGCGCGTAGAAAAGTGCGAATTAAGCGACTACAAACTAACGCTTGAGGAGCTACAAATGTACCCGTTGTCGTAAATTAACCGTCTAGTATCGCGATCGTAAACGTCTGTTGTTACGTCCTGTATTTATAACCTGCAATCGCGAGAGCACAAAAGTTCGCCGACAAATTGGATGATCATGCGTTGGACTTCGTTTCTACTGTGCCGAGTTTTCGCGCCGCTGCTAACGATCTCGGGACGATAGCGTAAGGGGTCATGTTTGAAGCTAAACCGAAGAATGTATCCGGCGTTAGCGGATCGAATACGAGTCGTTTCGAAAAGAATTGCCACGATTATTATCAAAACCAAGGTTCAAGATCAATTTTCACTCGAATCGAGGGATATAACGTTTATTTGCGCGTTTTTTAACCAACCAACCAACCAACCATCTCTGTATTTATTCTTTGCGCAATTCCTCGAGGACGTTTCGCAAACTCGTTATCCCTATTCGAGATACGCTCGATTCGTGAAAACAATTTTTAAGGAAAATCGATTTCTCTCGTCCTCTTTGAGCGATATCTATCGTAATTTTTCATCGTGACTCGAACGCGAGATGCCCGATATTGCGATGCCCGATCTAATTATAATTTTTACGCGAATCCGCCAAGACAATGGATCGTACGATGATAGGAAAGCAGTATTATTGTTATTGTTATGTAAGAAATCTTTCGAAATTGATTTATGCGAAAGTCGTAGAGACTTTGTTGATCGATTGTTAAGATTGCCACACAATAAATACGTTATGCGCTCCCTCCGTTTCCCTGTAAAATTCCACGCTTTCCTTGTCGATGCCAACAACGGCCGTACGAAAGATAACGTTCCATTGACGATGGAATTTTCCAATTTACACCGTTTCCATGTCGCGTTTACACCCCTTTTAGGTTTATCCTCCCTTCTTCGAAACACGCTTGCTTTCGTGATACGAACCCTATACTCACGGGTATAAATTGAGCCGTTCTTTGCCCACGATATTCCTTGCTTTGCGTCACATCGAAGGTTAGCTTCTTATTCGTCTTTGAATTTACCGCTGACGACACCAGTTCTGGAATTCGCGATTTATGAAACTTTTTTATTTATAAATTTCTATCGAAATCGTAAACAATTTTACACAATTCGAGTGTGTAATCATATTTTTCGAAGATACGAGAAGAAAATCGAAAGAATTCTAAAATAGATCGGGGAAAAAGCAGATCGTGAAAAATTATCGATTAATTGAATCTGTATCTTCGTTCGAAGGGCACGAGTTCATTTGAGAGTAAAATTCTTGGGAATAGTTCTCGATAGAACTATTTCTCGATAGTGAATATCGCATTGTAATTGTTCAACGATAATTTTCATTCTCAATTCCCAATTTGAGAGAAATATTCTCGAGAATTTTACTCTCGAATGTATTCGCGCTCAAAGAAATATCGTTAACAAGATCAAACAGAATAACAAACATTTAGTGAATTTTTTTCTATTTGTATTTGGTAAAAATACGTTTAATCAAATCGATCGAATGCGTATCAGAAATGATTTCGAAATAGAATCGAATCTTATAAACGACAAAATAATCAGATCTAGTTTTGTTGTTTGAGGAAAAACGTATCGCAGCCTTTCACATTGTAGAGAATATTCGGACAAAATTTAATCCTCAAACGAAAGATCGTGAAGAATGGAAAATTCCGTGTAAGCGAACAGAGGTCCGTCTTATTTCTTTGAATAACAAAATTTCTCTTTTAACGGAATACTAACTACGATATGGACAAAAGTTTCCTTGTTTTTTGTCTTTAAAACTGGTATAGTAGACAAAGATAGCTAACAGTTGAATATTATTTGAAGTACGATTTACGATGATTATTAATTTACATGTAAAAATCATATTTCAAAATTTAGAAATAAATTTGATCTATTATACAGCGCTACACGTAACTTATTCCTTTATTTAAGGTCAACTTAAGGTTAACTTAGTTCATCAAATGTCCCCGAGTGCTATAGCAAGTTACATTCGCTTAATGTAATCGATCGATATTCGGTTTACTCCGCGGCATTGCTCGTGATCGCCTTGAAATCACGAAATAACAATCTTCGATCAAACTTTGTCATTGCCACACAATTTCGCTAATATTACTCCATAGTAATGTCTTTCGAAACAATAACGATCGTTAGAAACAGCCTACATAGGCGCCTCACCCTTTATGCTATACACATGCTATCATAAAAACCGGTGTCGTGCTTTGTCATTCCCCTATTCCAAGATTAAAGACAAAACGTGGCAAAGCAAAAAAAAATAATCAAATGGAAGGCGTGCATTTACACATGATGAAGAGGAATAGCAATCTTAAAGTATGGCAATGTCCTTCTGAAATGCGTCCGCACGTGTTGAGTAGTCGAGAAGCAAGACTTTTCAGCCGAAAGGCCATTTCGAAGGCCATGTTTGAAACCTAGCAGAAACGAGATAAAATATGCTAACCGATCGCACAGTTGCCACTTCCGATTACGTTTGCCGCACGAACTGCCAGACGCAGTCGATAATTAGAAAACGATAATCAAACGCGACAATATAGAGCACCGATCGATCTGCGGATGAACGTGCAGAGTTCGAAGTGGAGGAAGCGAGATACGAATGAAACTAATTGGATTTTCGAAGTCGAAGTTCCGCGGGAAAATGATTCAACTCAACATTTATCTTTTTCTACTTTAATGTTAATGTTGCTAATCGTTTCGATTTAGAAAACAATATTTAACGAATATTTAATCTTTTGAAAATAATCTTTTGAAAACTTAATCCCAACCAAAATCGTTCGCAGTTTTCGATCCGTCGCTGAAAACATGATTTCAATTGGGAAATAATCATTTCGATATGTGGATATAGTATTCATTCTTAGATTTCAACGAGAAATATCTAAATAATATCGTTTTTGTCTCTCACACAGTTTTTAACATGAAAAAAAGGAGCGAATTTATAAATGACCAGATATAGCAAGAATATGATACGAAGTGAACAATGGTATATTACGGTATATGGAAAATTTCCAAGCGAACTTAAATTTCCGACGACGCAACGAAAAGCAATAAAATTTTATTCGTAATGAGTAAAATATCGTGTGTACATATGTACGTATACCAACAACGTGCAATACGATGACACGTAAAAATCCCGATCCAATATATATTTTTGCAATGTAACTTTTAACATACGTGCACGCATTTGCTTAAAACAGATGTTCTTCGTATAACGTCTTACAACGCTGAAATTTTTCCATTCCGTCGGCACGATTCCGCTGGCATTTCGTTCAATTCCGGGGATACGATGTTTCGCAGAGTTGCGTCCCACTGCGCAACATACTATTGAGATCCACGCTCGAAACGATCGTTAAGGTTGGAAAAGTTTGCAAAATATTTGCGACGAAAGTTGTTTATCGAGCACAAACGCACACGCAAACACCCACCAATAAGCTTGTCGTAAACACAAACTGAAGAAAAAGACGTGGACAATACGGACCGATCACGTATCTTCTACCTACCGACGCATGCAAACCGACATTTTGAGGTTATGTTCGCCTTTTCAAGCTTTCGGCAACAGATGTTCTCGATTCGGTTTCCCGTCTCACGATCTTCTAAATGACTGTCGCGTCGATGTCATACGAAACCTGGTGCGGAAAAAAAATTTAAACTGTCACGCCGCTTACGTGAAGTAAATTATAACGTACGAACGCGCGATCGGGCAACTAGCTTTCGCAAAAAAAAGTTTTATAGAATGAACACACGGCGATTGGCCGACGTTCACAAAGAGAAAACTTTAATTTGTTTATATTTTCCTCGTATCGAACGTATGTTCGTGAGATATACACGTATGTAAAACGATAGATGATGTTATAAATCTTTCGAACGAGAATGAAGCGAATACGATACACGAATCATGATATCTTCGACAACCTGTCAACCACAAAATCATCCGAAAAAATTTTGAAATGTGTCATTTTACAGATCGGAGTGAGAGAGATGGAAACACACGAGATCGGCGTGTCAAAAAGAAAGAACGAAGGAAGGAAAACGAAACGAGTCATCGACAATGTTAATGTAATAGAAAAAGAAAACGTACCTCTCGCTTCTTGGCCAGTGTCTCTCTGTTCAGGGACGGGCCCGACGATCACGTAGCAGCATGTTCCGTTTATCCCCGGGTTGTCTTTTCCCCGTCTGGTTTGTCGGCCTCTCGTTAGCGACACACAGCCATCTTGCGTAGTGCCTGGCCTGGCTCGGTCGCTTTCGGTACGATGGCCTCCGTGAGGGCGACAAAGAGGATAGTCGCGGTGAATAGAGGGGTTCGAGAGAAAGAGGGAATGAGACGTAACAGGAGAGAGAGCGAGAACCACGGCCCCGCCGAAGTGCGTGTCCCACCAATACACGCGCGCATATACACCGAAGTAGCACCAGCAACGCCACACCGCCGCCACCACCACCGCCACGACCACCACACCACCAGCACCACTACTACCAACACCGCCACTGCCACCGACGTGGAGGCACTGCACCTCTCTCACAGTTTTCGCCACTTTTTCGCACGGCCCTCGCCCACCTCCGTCACATACATATTCCGTGGAGCAGCCAGCGTTTGCGCGCACCTTCGTTTCACTCAATGGACGTTTCCGGGACAGGGTAAATGCGATGTTATTTACCCGTTTCGCGATGTCTTCCGTCGATTCGAGCGATCATACCTCCTCTTCGTTTCGTTCTGTTGTTAGCGCTGCACCACCGCCGCCGCCGTGGACGCTACTGCTGCTGCTCCCGTTGCCGCTAATCCACTACTGACTGCCCGTACCCGTACCTGTCGTTCCAACACGCACGACCACGATCGGGGGATCGCTCGGGCTCGACTGCCGCACGATGGCCCTACTTCGGCCATCTTCGGTTCGCTTCGGCGATTTACGCTCACTTTCACAGGGACGACGATATTGTGGGCGCATCAAGCACCCCGTCCTCGTTTCCTCTCGAATGACTCATGTGCCACACTGACGTATACACATTTTAACAGTTGTTGCTTTAAGAAACCATCACGGCCTCTTTATCGCATGAATCTGCAGAACATATGGACATTGCCACATGAAAATGTTATAGAATTAAAAGTTATTCGCAATAAGCCTCGCTAGTTTGAACAGCAAAACATTGAATTTTCCACAAATGTTTTATATCTTTTCAAAAACATATGCTTTTCGTTACTACTCTAATATCAATTTTTTTCCGCATTTGAGCGGAATCATAATGACGTCGATGGATGACGCGAATCGCTTTTCCAACATGATCAATTTATGAAATTTTATTTTGCTTTACGAGCAATTTTATTTAGAATCATGATATACATAACGCATAATGAAAAATATACGCGTAACGTTCATTTTATCCGTTAATTTTGTAATGCTAAATTACAACGAAATAAACGTTTGTTTCGTGCAATCGTTTTCTTCATCGATTTCTCGTTTTACCATGCGCCACGATACGCCGGTTTCCGACAAAAAAAAGAAAAGACAACAGTATACGGGTAATCGAACCAGCGATTTGCAACCATGGTAGTGAGACAACGGAAACAAGTAAAATTCCGACCGATCTAAGCACTTTCACGGTCGTGCCACCGTCGTCGCCAACCGAGACATTCGCGCTCGTGTCTTGTAATTAATTCACAATCTCATGAAACAATAATAAACAAGAGATCGAAAATTTCCTATTTTTTTCAACTTCATACAATCGTTTTTTATGAAAATGTCGAATAAAAACGCGTTAATAAAGAAAACAATACTTCATCGAGGATATTTTATTTGAGATCGTTTAGAATTTGAACTTTTTTAGAAAGGGATTCACTATGCATACCATTGAAACCATTTAATGTGCATTAGTTCAAAAAAACAAGAGAAACTTGAGGAATCGTGTTTACGTTCGAAAATTTGATATCTTTATGATTATTTTATACGAATGACGGAGTATTAATAATGCGATGACGGTCTTTTTGTAAATTACAAAAATAACCTCTCTACATATTATCGATCCATTCATATCCGAAAACTATGCCTATTTTTATTTCTTGAAACATTCTCATTGTCGTATGAAGAAATGGAAGAGATCGATATTCCGACGATCGTCAACGTATCTTGAATGTTTGCGAAAGTTGGGCGATAACGTAATTAGAAATTTCGGTCTCTAGATTAGAAGATAATCTGTTTGCGTGCGAGCCAAGTGAAACCGGATCTTTCTGCGTCAATCCCTCCCCCCCCCTCCCAGTCTAAAGATACAGTCGATCTTTTTCTTGCATAGTACGAAACGCGAGCTGAGAATCGCGTGAAAAACATGTAGCGATCGATAATTATTATCGGAGGAGCGAAAAGTTGTATCGTGAATCAGTCGCATCGTGAGAAAATTTCGAAAGCAAACGAGACGAATCCGTGATCGGAACGCGGCAATGTGAAACGTCACGATCCCATTAGAGACCGGCCTGTTCTAATCGCGTATCTGGCGATGCGTGACGTCACTGGCCATTAAAGGACAGCGGTTCTCGGGCGGGACTCTGAATTTTCCAATCGGGACGTGAAAATCCGACGGGTCTATAATATATCCGCTGGAGGCGCAACGTCGTTCAGATCTCTGAGCGAATTGGGTCCACGGCACCGACCCAGAGAGGAGGGTGCAATAAAAGAGTCAGACCGTACGACGGTACGCCCCTCCCTCGATCCCACTTCGCCACATCGTGCTGCACCCCACTCCGCTTCTGCACCCTACTTTAAAAATCCCTCAACGGTTTCACGGCAAGTGCCTTCGAAAATGGACAAAGAGAAAGAGAGGGAGCCTACGGGCACCCGTTTTTCGTACGAAAATTCACGCGCTCCTGTCTGACCTGGAAACGCAACAGCGTTCGGTCCGTTATTCTCCTTTCACGGCCAGATCCCGATTGTATCCATGCGTTTTCCGAATTATATATATATATATATATACGTCCTTACATTATCGCATTATTTTCGCGTGAAATAAATTACTTTCGAGAATTAAATTTTAATATTATTCAATTCGAAATATATCACAGTTTTTTTTATTTTTAACGGCGGTTCTGTTTTTCTTTGCAAAACTTTGTGACATGTAACAAGATCGAGGTGAAAAGCGACGTCTAAGATACTCGATCGCGATTCACGGATTGGAAAGTCGAGGAATTCGAGATCGCCGAGACTTTGTATATCCTGGCAAGTGGAAAATTAAAATCGTCGCTATTTGCGTAGCGATCGAGGCACCTTGAATCTTCCGTGGCGAGCAAGTCACGCGGATTTTTTTCCTTGCCAAAAAGCTAAACTACGTACCACGACAGCGACTGTCATCGTCGATATTAGACCCGAAGTAAAGTCACTTCGCGAGTTTTCGATACGATCCATCCGGATCCATGCACGAACGCCACCGACCAGATTTTCCACGTGTCACTGGGTCACTGCACTTGCTGTCCTGCGCGGGAATGTGAATACAGATCGCTCTCTAAATATCAGAGTACCGCGAACCATGTATTCGCCCGCGGTCTCTAAAGTTCAGTCAGGAACGTAGTATGCTCGAAAATATTTTCGACGACTCGATAGTGAGCGTGGATAAAAAAAAAAAAAAAAAAAAAAAAAGAAAAATGGATAATTTTTAACGAACAAACGATTTCCACACTGTCAGACTCACCTAAATTATACGAATCGAGCGTGTTTCGAGCACGCAGACACGGTAGACGAACGCAATGCTCACGAAACCGATGAACGTCAACGGTGGGTTACCGTTCCACTCGAAACGAGGCGGGCAGCTAGCATTTTCGTGAGAAGCCTCGAGGCACCGTGGTTCGTCGTCGTGGTGCATCGTTGCGAAAAATCATTCCCGTTGAAGGTGGTTTCTCTCCCCTTCTCTCTCTCTCTTTCTCCTCCATCCCTGTCCGCCTCCTATCGCTTCTCCGTCGCGCAATACGAAACGAGTTTCCAACACGATTCAATGCCTCGGTCTTGCAAATGTGAAAGTACATTACTGCGGGCTCTGAAAGTCGTTTTGCTCGAAGGTTTACCTCTCGAGCGGCCCTGGACCGTTCACCGAGAAAAAAAAAAAAAAGAAAAAAAAAAATGCGAGTGAGGACGAGGCGTGCACAAGGCGAAAAATCACCTTGGGGGAAGACGTACATACCGAAAAACCTTTAGCTTAACGGTCAACCAGTTGAGGAAATTGTTTGTGCTTACGGTTCAAATAAAAGCGATGCTAACAGAATAGGGTTCAATACAATATATCGATTTTTGCGTTAGGATTCTATCGATATGTATATCCATCATAAATCTTTTTTCGATCCCAGGTAAAAATTCTATTGTCTCGCAAAGAATTTATTGGAATTGTAAAATTCGAAGAAACGTTAAAATAAAGACTTGGGACATTCGACCTTTCGGACTTTGAACCCTTCGATACATTTCTTTGTTGCTCTAGCCTTACTTAGCTTTACTAGCTTTAGTTTCTTAGCTTTACTATAGTAAAGATGACATTCGAATACATGGTTTCTTTTACGATTTAGACGTGCTTCTTCAGTCTATGATGAATCGACGGAAAATATTATTTACGAAAAATATTCCATTTTTCCTTAAAATAGAAAAACATCGATTACGTTTTCCCTTCGTCCGGTCGTGTGTTTTGATTATGAAACGATGAAAAATACTTGAAATATCGAGAAATTACGAGCTCTGTGTTTTTAAAGGAAAGTCAATAGCAACTAGTATAGACGTAATCAAAAACTGATATCAACGAGTCTAGCGTGAGAGAGAGAGAGAGAGAGAGAGAGAGAGAGAGAGAGAGAGAGAGAGAGAGAGAGAATGGCGACAAAGAGGGATAGAAATCGTTTCGAGATGACGCGATTTAATTTCGATTAGCTTCGACCTCGGTGAATCTTTACGACGCCACAGCATGTCAACGTACGCACGGAAAAATACTCGACTATTAAAGATAGAAAGAGAAGAAATACGAAGTTCGTTAAGTTGCGCTTAAAAAAAATATCGAGAGAAAACACTAGAACTGCACATTACTATCCGATTAAAAGATAAAAAGCACGCAGCGTATATAAATATATAATATAAAAAATTCAATCGTATCGAGATTTAATCTTTTACTATGGGAATTAGGCGAGTCGTGAAATCCTCTTGTCGCGATTTCTCATCGAGACGGCCAAGTTCAAGACGTCTTTTTTTTTCTCGAGTATTGAAGATTCGATTAGAAAAGGATCGATCGATTTGACGATAGCGTTTTATAACATGGAACTCGAATTTCTAAACGTATGTTCTAAACATCGTCCGTCTTAAAAATCATACAGAAGATTATACGTAGACAATTTAATTTAGAATAAGAACAAAATAATGAAATTTAATAAAATTGAAAATTTTGATCGTCGCGTTAAACAACTAAATTATCCTACGTAAATAAAATTTGAATTACTAGATTCGTTTGCGCGGAGAATAGTTCGTTTTCGATTAAACAAGAATTTCTGATTGCACGATGACTCGGTCGTTTCCGGTATATCGCGTTTTAATGGATCCTCCCTGGGTAACCGATTCGATGACGAACTCGTTGTAACGGCGAATTATCGCCACAATTGATAACAATTTGATTCCCTGTGTCCTCTATATTAGCACAAGGGCCAGTGAACCAGCTCTACAGTGACGTTGAACCAACGACAAAGCATGCCAATTTTCCATCGACCATTTTCTTTTCGAAATATCGACGCTGTTTTAACACTTGGAATCATATATGAATGTTGCTACGAAAAGATCTATTTTTCGGAAGACGTAATTCGAGCGTATGATCGGATATACGTTGAACGCGGTTAGTGCTCGATCGATAAGGAGTTAATCACGTTACTGAAACGGCATATAATTTTATTACGGATAAAAAACTGACGCGAATTCGTTGGCTGAATTCTTCTTGATCGTCCATCGGATTTACGAAACGTAGACAATCTACCAGAACGGAAATGAGTCTTATCGGTTTCCTCGAGGCGTTGATATTTGCGCGTTAATTTTATGTCGTTAAATATACGTAAAACCGGATACTTGCGAAATGTTTAGAAATAAATACGCTTACCATATTGCGGAGAATGTTTCATTGGGAACTTCATTTGATCGAACTGACTTCAGTGATAACGTACAAACCGGAAATAGGGATAGTTCAAGACGGATCAATAATCACACGTTTTCATGGTATTGTTCGGTGAATGTTACAAATATATATCTTTTATATCTTTTCGTTAAATATATATTAAATATAGTTTTTGTTTTATAACTTTTCGTATACTTTATCCATAAATGTATTCTATTTTTCGAATATATTTATTCATTCAAAGATATTATCGAAAAAAAGAAAATTTTAAATATCATTTTTTAAATATCTCTTTCTATTCATTGAAATTGTCTAATTATGAAATACGAATGTTCGTAAACAAATGTAAAAAAAAAAAAATACTTTTCTAATTTCTATGGCATCATAAATATATCGTCACTTATATTTGTTATTTAAATTATTTAAATAAATTAAAAAATATGTTGGAAAAAAATGAAATGAAATAAAAGATCCAATCGTAAACAGAAAAATCTAATATTGCATGTATACTTAAACTAAGTTCGTAGATGATACATATGCAGGAACCAATGGACGACGTACATCGCTGGTATGGGACAGTCGCGGAAGCGGTGACCCTGCTTGACCGAGTCGACCGCGATCTCGAAGTCGGCCGCGTGTGCTTCACGTACCATTTATCTGTTCTTTTATAACCGGTCACGATAAGCTACCTCTGCCTACGAATGCGACACGATACCGAGCTTAGATAGAGCCAGTTTAATTTTTTCAAACACGCTGTATATATACATATACATATATCTCTCTGTTTAGGAATCGTTTCACGATTCGCACCTTGAGCTTATAAAATGTTTGTTATCTGTACCGGTGTCGATCTCAAATAAAAAAAGGGCTGCCGTAAAACGGTTGTAATCACTAATCATCGACGCAGTTGAGTCACGAATAACTATTGCTAATCGTAACTCGTTATCTGCCTGCTATAAACTATGTTTCGATGTCCAAGCAAGGAAGGAGAATCAATATGAGAATAAAAAAATAAATAGTATTAAATGTTATGAACAAGATATCGATGGATAAAAATGGTTGTAAAGTTCTATTAAAAAAGTATCGAATATTGATACGAGTTGGCAAAATTTTGTTTAATCAGGAGTTTTTTTAATTCTCGAATAATTAGATTTAAGATATATAAAATAAAAAAGAATGAAATTATTAAATTATAAAATATTATTAAATTGTTTGAAAAAAAAAAGCAAATTAAAAATGATCATAGAATAAAATTAACAAGTCAAGTAATTTTTCTGTTGCGAAGAAAAGAAAAAATCAAAAGGCAACAAAATTTTTTGAGGTTAAAGAGAATGATAGATGACGGCATTTGATAACTTCATAGCGAAAAGTAGTAAGAACAATCGGAAGGACAGCCGAATTATTATTTTAAAGTATTATCTTGAAATCAAATATTTTTTCTTATATTTCACGAATATGTTAATATTCAAGATTGAGGATCAATTCATATTACATATCGAATTTTTCAAAAATATATATGTATATAAATATATATGTATATAAATAGAATGATAATTGAACGAATAATTGAACCAACACATTGTATATATGTTTAATGCTAGATATGTGTACACATACATCCGTAAAAGGCGCAACCGTGAAATCGATTATCGATTTAGATGTAAATAGACAAATGATAAATTTATCGACGGTAAGAACTACGAACGCCGCCTTACCTTTAATCGGCTTCCTTTCTTCTTAATTTTCGCCGAATCGCTTTGCTTTGATTTCATCAAGCGAAGCTTTTGATGACGATCGGTTAGAATCCGCTTTACGTAAACGGACGTCGTTTAAACGCACAATCGATCGAACGTGACTGATACATGTTGAAAATTCCCGAATGTGATAAACGAATATATGTTTCATACGAGTGTTTCTTTATGTCGTGCCTTGAATCTTTTTATAAAGTAATCGATACTACGGTGAATCGTCGCAAATGTATTGCCAACCAAATCGAGAATCCTTGAAAGAAACTATAGCAAGCACGCTCTGTACATTTTCTCAGACAAAAATAAATTACAGTCGTATCGAATGTTTCTCATGACACATTCCACCATTGTACTTGTTGCTTTTTCAAGAAGATGCATTTTATTTGTTAACTTTTGTTTGTCTGTATAACATAATTATTTTTACGAAAAGTATTTTTATATCTTGTAATTAGAACTTATAATCGTAAGCGTTTACCTTCAAATTACGAGAGAAAGAATCACAGATGAAACAAGAATATCACTGAAAATTTCGTTTAATGGCGGCGTTGCGTCATTTATTGTAAAAAATCTAATTGAACGCCATCTAGTAACTACAATTTCTATAACTCTAAAGGTAATTAATTGTAAAAATATAAATTTTACGTAATTTGCAAAAAAAAAAAAAAAATAGTTTAATTATTTAAACTTTTGTATTATCAAAATAAATTTTCATATTTTTATTTTAATATCAAAATCTGTTTGAGATAATTTTTTATATACGATATCAAAATCAATTCCATAATTACAATTTATTATAAATAATTGATAAATCTTATCAAAATTAAAACATTTAAGAAATATGAAAAAATTTATTATATATAAAATGTGGATATGATAAACAAATTAAAAAAATTGTGAAATTATCAATTATGAAATATAAAAAGTTAGTGATTTACTATTCTGAAATAAATAACAACTACAATGACGTTAAAGATATTCCATTATATTCGTAATCAATTTAAAAAATAAATCATTCAAAAAGTATATGACTTACTGTTCAAAGATAACATTATTATTAGTTTCTTGATTGTCCATCGTACAATGAAATCACATTTACGAATGAAATGCGCATTTTAAACACTTTGATCGAATAAAATATTTGTTAGATAATAAAATATCTGTTAAAAAATATTTTGATATTTATGAAAAGTATTTATAATCAAAATTAACGCGCGTGGTTTCGATATTCTACTTTGTACGAAAGTCGAGTAATAATTGGAGTTGACATAAACATAATAAGACTCGGTAGGTAAAGTCAAGCGCTGCAGTCATCATATCGATAACAATACAAGCAAAAAATATTTAATTATAATTTTAATATTTTATTAAGAATTTATCTTGATTATTTTCTTTATTAATTTGATATAGTTGATATAGTTACTTATAAAATTATAATCTAAATTTATTAATTTTTTATAAATAATTTATCATTCTTACTAACAGTTTATTAATGTAATTATTCGTAAGATTATTATTTATTAGATTTATTAATTTGTAAATTAATTTATTATTTTTATGTTTTCTCAATATTTTAAATCTTTACGAAGAAGGAATTAATTTTTTAAAACAAATCTACTTTATCATTGTACGAACACGCAAACTTTATCGACTGTTGATAATATAATATAATTTTTGATACAAATATTTCTACTTATGATAAAATTATTAAAAAAGTTCCCTTATTTATTTCTAATGAATAATATTTTTTTTTACTTATATATAATTATGGGCGAAAAATCTATTCTACAATTTCAAAATAACCATTTCTATTTAAATTAATACTAATTACAATACAGAAATCGAGAATAACGAATAAAAAAACATAATCTTCCCGACCCATAATTTATTCGATTCGTGAAATGCTCTCCAAAGAATATTACGTTTAAAGAACGTATTTACATTTTTTATCATTTACATGATACACGCGTGAAAGTACAGAAAAGTACAGGTGAAACAGGTATACGGGGGAGTTCTTCCGTTTTTAGTAATCATAAAGCGCAGGTGTACGCCGTTGCACAATGAACAATGCTCTCTCGCACAAATACCATTCCCGTAACGGTCGAATGTAAACGAAACAAGATTTTTTCGCCAAAAAAAAAAAAAAAAAAAAAAAAAAAAAAAAAAAGAAAAAAAAAGAAAAGAAAAGAAAAGAAAAAGAAAACGGAAAGAGGTAAAAGGCTTCTTGTCACATGTGACATCGATAACGCACAGGATACACGATCGACAAAAAAAGTGAGAGTTTCGGATCGGTGCAATCTGATGCATATTTAGCGGCTACGGCTTGGTGAACCCATTGCTAATTGTTCTGTGTCCACTGCTAGAATTGTAACGTAACGCTGAATTGCGCGCAACAACGACGAAACATTTAAATATCTAATCGTAATCGTCCGATCGGAAACGAATGCAAAATGGCCGGGAGTGTTGTACGCGCTTCGAACACGAGTACTTTGAGGGGGAGAACGAAGGGGTGCAAGGAAGAAGAAGAGAGGAAAAAAAAAAGAGAAAAAAAAAAAAAAAATACAGGGACAGAGAATGGCCAACGTTATTTCCCATGAAGCCAACGAAGCGCGGACGTGGAACTGATCGCGCGTGTAAAGTTTAAATTTCGTGAATTCGATAGCTCGATCGAGGATCGAGAACGCGTGCATCGATGATCACGTGAACCATATGGTTCACGTGCCCCCAGCATGGAAATAATGGGTCACGATTACACAAAGAAGACCCTCGTCGGGAAGCGAGCGAATTCGAGGCCCGAATTTTTTCGACATACTGACCATGCTTTAACTTTACTTTATAATGTCCTATCTAATTATATTTATATTTACTCTTCGAGATAATAAACTAATAATCTCGATAATTAAAATTCTCGTATTATTGTCGAATAATATTCACAGATAGGGATCCGAAAAATTTATAAACTCGAATACGCGAAAAAAATACGCGAATCTCTGCGATAATAATAATAACAATAATAATAATAATTATTATTATTTTATCGATGGAAAAAAAAAATTAATGATCCTTGGAGCACGAAAAAAGTGGAAAATGACTTCACACATCCGCCTATTCCTATTAGGGGGAAAAAAATGAAACCTTTTCGGTGACACGAGAGAAGACACGTGCCCATCGATCGTTCCTTAATCCGGAAGCACGTGAACCAACGGAAATATCCTCAAGGGATTCTCTTGGCCGTTTCCTTCCAACCGGACGTTGAAAAATTTCAAACGGCGCGAAATGTTCGAACGTTGCTCGACGTGAATTTTTTTTCAACGTATCGAAAACGAGAGGAACCCGAAGATGGAACCCAATCGATGTCTTTAGAGAAGAAAAGAATAGAGAATTGTGCAAGGGTGGTTCGTTCACGGAACATAAAATTCACGAACGTTCGACGAGTCGCGAACGTCGTTCGTTTCGCGCCTTTGCAGCTGTCGCGCGTGAAAAGCTTTCGCTCCATTTCTTCGACGTGCGTTTCTATCCTCTCCTTTCTTCTTTTCTTTTCTACTCTCAATTACGCCAATTCGTAAAAAATGAAACACGTAGATATTCAGATCGAAGATATTTGATTCAACACGGAGGGAAGAAAAATGTGTCCGCTTCCTTTTTCCATGCTGCATCAAAACCTTCCCTTTCCCTTTCCATCAAACGTTCCTATCGACTTTCGGTGGAAAAATCGAAAAATCCACTCGAAGACGAATCGAGATGAGGAGTACAGGAGAGAAAGGGGGATATAACGTAATACGGATTTTATCCGCTGCGGTTCCGATAAATTTCAATCGAGCCAGCCGAGTATAGGGCAATACCGGTAATACTGCAAAGCGTTATTACGAATTTGCATATCCGAGATACGCTACTCGCTTCCCTCCTGCAACAAACTCCGCTCCGTACACCAAGCTTCACTCGTTAATTTAACTTCCTCTCGCGTCGCCGTGCGTGGACGAGCACGCGTGTGCACGTAGATATGGGCGCGCGTGTGTGCATAGATCCGAGTTAAACGCATTGCGACTTGGGGCAATCGTCGCGATTAAACGCGATACCGTCCTGTTCTTCCCCAAAACGGGGAGGGGAGGGGAAGGGAGGAGGAAGGTGATCGAGCGTGCTGGTCGTTCCCGACAAAATTATCGTCGCGAAATTTTCCGATTTATTGTTCGGAAAAATATATCTTTTTTCAGCACGCACGACGTTGCACGAGTTGAATGCAAAATTGTTGTTGTGGCCCGCTCGAAATCATCGTCGTGAGGAGCTCGTCGATATACGAAATTCGTGTCACGCGTTGAACAATCGGCATATCCGTTCATCCACCTTTGTTCGTGCACCTTTCACGCAGTCGCGCATTGTGGGTAACCGCTCGTCCGTAAAGGTCCAGTGGGAGGAAGGGGTTGGTTTTTCGAACCCTTGAACCAGTGTTTCTTTCGACAGATGTGCCGATCGAGCAATATCGATGAATCTGTTGAAATGTTTGGGATATAAAAGTTTTCGAGCAGGATACCGATCGAGCATCGAGCCACGTAGAGATACATATCGATGTTTTATTATACACGTCTCCGCCGTGGTAGATTTCATTGACGCGAGTCGAAACACAGATGGAGAGGAAAAAGGAGAATTCATGGTTGAACTTTGTGTGCGTGTTCATACGTGTCATTTCAACGGATAATTAAACGACCGTTATTTATATCCTTTTTTGCAAGAAGGAAAGAAAAAAAAGATTTCCAATGGCGGGACCATTGGAAAACGGGACCTCGCCTAACCCAGCTCCCCCGCAAAGCGGTGATTTTTCGGCGAATTTTGGAAAATTACCGGAACGAAAATGGCGGCGGGCGGACAATGAGGCGGACGGGTCGAGGCAACGAGATCATTCAGTTTTCGTCGGTGTTATTTAACGAACGAGCAGGGGACGTGTCGTTGGATAAACATCGTTGGCGAAAGAACGAGGTTACCTTCTTCTTCTTCTTCTTCTTCTTCTTCTCTAGCTACGAAAATCGGATCGTTATGTTCAAAGGGAGGGAAATTGAACAGTAACGGCTAACATCTGGATCGTTTCGTAGAAAATTATCATTCCACCAGAATTTCTCTAAATTTCTGAATTTCTTTATTCTCCAAATACAATAGAAATTTTCTATTTGAAAGCAAAAAAAAATAAATAAGTAAAATAAATAAAATAAACGCGAGATTGTTCCTTTTCATCGCTCGTTCCAGCGGCTCTAATTATTGTTGCAATTACGGGGAGCATAATTGATAGGACGTGTTTGATGATTTGTCGAGAAATCGGTGACCAAACGAAAACAAAAAAAAAAAAAAAACAAAAAAAGAAAGAAAGAAAAAAGAAGAAGAGGGAGAGAAAGAGGGAGAGAGGAGAAAATCGGGCGAAACCGTGAATTAGGCAGCTGGCAGGAACAATAACGGGAGAATGGAGAGCGAAGGGTTGCGTTCGTTTAATACACGGTTAAATGCGGATTGTCGTGGGCGCGTGCAACCACATCCTGTGCAATTTTTGTCACGCTTGCTACGCTCTTTTTTTCAATTTCTCTCGTTTCTTGGACGCCTACCACCGACTCGAAATGCGAAATGAGAGGGGCGTACGTACGAAATCGCAACCACCCACGGATTTCGAGATGAAAAATCAGAGGGTTGCTCGGATCGAACGGATTACCGTCCACCTCAACCGCGTCAACCGCTGTACGCACGAAACGATAATAACAAGAGGGCATCCTCCTCCTGTCGCGATCGAAACGGAGACGAGAGAACACGATGGAAATATATTGATATCGAGATTAGAATCGATATTGTGTTTACTTACATTATCGCCTTATATTTGTTGTTGCGAGCTGTGTATCTTAATTGTTTAGTTCAATTTTTAATTTTATATAAAGTATTGTCAACTTCACATTACAAAGTGATTCTCGTTTAATTTTTTGAATATTGCGAGGGATCGTTATAGAGAGGGAGGGTCCCTTATATATATTTTTTCATAATAAGTAAGTAGTCAGTTTATTTTTTTCAATATTTATATTGTATATTGTAATGCAGCGTTCACTTGCATTGCCGCCTTATACTTGTTGTTGAGCGTATATCTTAATTGTTTAGTTCAATTTTTAATTTTTAATTATTGTCAACTTCATATTACACAACGATTTCTCGTTTAATTTTTGATTATTGCGAGAGATCGTTGTCCTGGATTTTATATATTTTTCATAATAGTAAATATTTAATTGATTGTTTTTTTCAAGATAGATATATATATATATATATATTAAAACGTAGTTGTAATAAGTATAGAAATATAAATCTTGTATATTAAATATTTTTTTCCCCCCACAATAGGTTTTTAATCCTCTTTTTCTTAGAACGGTATGTAAAAAACATACAAGATAGTTAAGGTTAATAATACTGAATTCTAAAATATCGATGATATCGAAAATTATCGATCTAATTCTACGAAATTTCGAAGTGAAGAGATTAGTTAGATTAATCGAGAATGGTAGAGTAAAAAAAAAAAGAAAAAAATTAGTTTACTCGATCGAATTATTTGAAAAAGATAGTACATTCACGAATATACTATATATCGATCGATTGAAATAACGTTTTTATCTAATTTCTATCTGGGAACGAATGATAACGCTAAAAGTAAAAGTATAAAGTGATTTCTATCATCATGTCACGCATCATATGCATCGTTTCCTCTTCGTTTTCAATCTCCTTTTATCGATTATATTTTCAACATTTTCGCGAGTGATTCGAGTCATTTACAATTTCATAGAAGAGTGAATAATTACAGAGTGAAGGAAATATGAATCGTGGAAACGTACAATTTTTACTTTTACCCGTGTCAATCGTTATCGGTGAGTTCATATTTATATAAATTTATATACAAAATTCGAGGTATCGGGTATTGAATTGACACGAAATTTCAGCGTTATCTGTTAACGTTAACGGATCAAAAATAAATGTCCGGCCTTCGTTAACGGATGGAGATGATGGAAAGAAAATGGACAATTTTTTATACGTTGTTAACAACACGAGAGGTCAACCGTGCATTTTGGCAAATATGTCAATTAATTTCATGATACCGTATGAAAAGGCAAGAATTAAATACAAAAAAGTATCTCGTGTCCCTATCGATTGGAAATTAATGTTAAGCAATAAATAAACATTTCTATTCCAGAAAAATACAAATTTCAATGTTCCAAATAATGCTACGGTACAAGGCCATTGTTCATCTATAGTATCCGAAATGACATTGAGCTGGAAAGAAGGAAAAAGTGATAAAGATAACACGATTAAATTTACGTTCATCAATGATCACACCAATTTCACGGTTTTTTCAATCGAGCTTAATATTTATAAGGACAAAGAAAAATTTCCAAATGGTGAAAAGCACAACGTTTATAATTTTAAATAATTCTTCTTCTTCTTCTTCTTCTTCTTCTTCTTCTTCTTCTTCTTGTGTCATTATGTCGTATTTTTTGTTACTTTCTTTTTTTTTTTTTTTACAAATACGATGTAATTTTTAGATGGAGATAAATGGTTTGTAGCAAAATCGGATTTGGACCTCCACTTATTCCCTGCATTCTCGAAGAATGGAATTCACAAGTGTGACGAAGAAAAAAAAGTGAAATTGAATGGTACTGAATTAATTGTGACAAACGTTTCTTTGATTGCATTCAATAACGATATTTCCTCGCGTAAAGGTAAATTAATAACTATGATGTATTATCTTGTATTTCGTATAATAAATACGATAAAAGTCATGCATCATGTTCGACGAGAAAAAATTAAAAATTTAGACGGATAAGATATATATTTGTGGATTTGCAGAAGTGACAAACTGCATAAATCCCGAAAAAGACGGGGCCAATAATAAAACTTTCCCTTACATCGCAAAATGGAAGAATAACACAATTTGTGGATTGTTAAGAATGTCAGTTACCGTACAGATGTCGTATATGACAAAGGATTTGAAGGTAAAAGAAATCGAAATGTAAAAATGTTGTTTTAAATTAAAATGCTTTTACATATATTTGGATCTATCTAAAAATTAATCTTTCCTTTCCAGATGAAAAATGTAAATATAACAGTTCCAACCAGGACTAATGTCATAGAATCTTGCACAACTGACACATTTGACATAGAATTAGTTTGGAGCTCGAAAGATGAGCCGAATAAAAATTCAATTATATTTCATTTTTCCAAAATAGAGAAAAATTTGCTTCGCTACGTAATAATTAACATTTTTATGGATAAAGAAAATTTTCCGAATGCTACAAGTATGCGTTTAAATTTTATATATATATATATAATTAAACACAAATAAATCTGTTTTTATCCATTAACACGATAAAAATATTAGATACAGGTAAAAATACATCAGCTATGAAATTTGCTAATTTGTTCCCCACACCCGTAAATGGAATTTATAGTTGCACGGAAGAAATCGCAATAGCGACAGGAAACGACATTAACGTTACAATAAGCGATACTCTGTTGATCCCATACGATGTGGAAAATAATTTAGTGTCGAAAAAGGGTAAAATATTTCTATTATTATTGGTTAAATTAAATATGAGAATTGGAGAGGGAAGGAAAAAAATTTTTGTTTTTCAGTGGCTGATTGTAAAATTAATATTTCCGAATTTGACTTTAATTACATTGTACGAAACGAAGAAGAAATACCTTGCATTTTGGCGAACATGAACATATCAATTGATACGAGTAATTCGAAAGTAAGATCACGAATTACAATATAAATTTGTTTCGTTGTTGCTACAACGATATCAACTCTAACGATAAATACATTTTTATCGTAGAATAAGAATAAAGATGCGATAATAGTTCCACTCGAAGCTAAGGTAAATGGCAGTTGCGACACTAAGAGGTCTCAAATGGAACTGATGTGGACAAAATCGAAAGAAGAGAATTTGATGAATAATATTATATTTTATATCGCTCGTAATAAAACTGATTTCTTTGTTTATCAAATAGAGGTCAATATTTACGCGGGTACGTTCGAAAAATGTCTTTTAACATCGAGATTTTTACTATTATTTTTTCCTATTTATTTATAATCATAATCAATTTAGATAAGATACACAAAATGTCAGACTTTGGTCTCGATTTATTTTCAACGTCCGGAATTTACAATTGCACCGATCAGAATTGGCAGATAAAGCTGGACGATATCGTGATCGACATAAACAACGTCCTTTTCACCGCATTCAATACCGATGAAAATTTGAATTCGAAAACAGGTAACGTCAATATTTTATAATTAATTTTTTTACCTCTCCTACGAATATTCTTATATCTCAAAATTAGAAGAATAAAAAAAAAAAAAATGTGCCTTTTAATTCTCTGTACAGTGACAGACTGTTCGAGAAGTCAAGATTCCACCACATCGCCGATCGTATCGAGCACAACTGAAACGACAACCGACCAATCATCGACTACGCCCGAACCTGATCCTTACGTGAACGAGTATAATTACGTTGTGATAAACGAGAAAACGCACGTGGCTTGTATCGCAGCGAACATGACAATTTTTATGAAAATACCTTACGTGACGAAGCAATCCAAAGTATGTATATTTTTCGAACAACCTTACTCTTTACCTTTACTTTCTTACGGCGTATATTATTCCCTTATCTCTTTCGAATTAATCTTGATCCCGTTCGTTTTAGACGAACGAAACGATTTTAACGATACCGGCGAGTAGCACGGTAACCGGAAATTGCGGGAGCACAAATTCGACGATGGAATTAACTTGGTTTGAAAAGTCAGAATCGTATAACGTGTACAAGAACGAGAAAAATAACTCGTTTAAGATCAATTTTCAAAAAGACGAATCAAATTATTTGCTCCATTCGATCGAGTTGAACATTTACATGGATAAAACAAATTTTCCCAATTCTAATGGTAAGAGTTTTTTTTTTGTTTGGCAATTTATAAAAAATTTGTATTTTGGGATAAAATAATTATTATTATTTCTTTTTTTTTAATTCAGAGGAGAGATACACCGCTGTCGAAAATATCGATATGATTTCCGCTCCTTTGAACAACCTCTACAAATGCGGTGACAATACCTCTGTAAAAGTGAAAAACGTCGACGTGACCGTCGCTAACGTTACACTGATCGCGTTCAACACCGAGAACAAGATCGCTACGAAGTCGGGTAAAGATCATCGTACATCGACGTTTTATTAAATTTCAATTTCGCTACATGGAAACTTTTGTCCATAACGTGTAATTCAGATTTAACATTTGATTTTTTTTTTTTTGTTTTTCTTCTTTTTCAGTAATGTGTATTCAGGATACAAGTCCTAACATTGGATTAATAATAGGATGTACCATCGGAGCTATTATGATCCTCGGTATATCTGCGTTGTTGATGTATCTATATTTCAGCGAATGTCTCTCATGTTCTATTTTTTCGAGGTCACGATAATATGAGTCGTTTTTTTTTTTTTTTTTTTTTTTGAAAATGACATAAGTCCATTTTTGGAAAAAATGAGTTAATTGGAAGTTTTTAATATAGATATCCTCTTTTTATATATTTATAATCGTACACAGTGAATGGTGTACAAAATATCCTCATAAATTGATAAAAAAAAAAAAAAGAAAAGTTGAACCGTAAAATGTTAAGTAAGTATTTTTGTTGAAACTGGAATAAGTCTAATTCGTAATAATGATGAGATCGAGAAATAAGATTGAAATATGAATAAGTCTATCGTTATTAACTATTTTAATATTTTGTTTATTTATACAAATTCGTTATAACATATATATATATATATAAATGAAATTATTTTTTAATAAACTCGATTACCGAATGCCGTTTACTTACGTTAGAAGTTTTTATTTTTTTTACATTAAAAAAATACATTTCGATAAAAGCAAATTAAGATATAAATTAAAAAATTATCTAATTTATA
Source organism: Apis laboriosa (assembly GCF_014066325.1). Taxonomy (NCBI): domain Eukaryota; kingdom Metazoa; phylum Arthropoda; class Insecta; order Hymenoptera; family Apidae; genus Apis; species Apis laboriosa. The sequence goes on from NW_025221020.1 coordinate 1,877,718, forward strand.
TTCTTCATAATATGCTATTATCGAAAGTGGTAAATAAATCGTATTTGTTCTAAAAAACTCGCTTATTTTCTTTAACACTTTTTATTACAATTATTATTACTCAATAAAATTTAACAAGTTTATAGTTCAAATCCTTAAATATCTCAACGTACGAATAAATAAACTTATATCATTTTCAAGAACAACTTGTATATTAAAATACATATAGATATATTTGAACGAAATATATTCCTTATTCCACATGGTGGTGGGAAAGTGGCCGTATATTCGTTAATTATCCCATTTTAGGGAACAATTCGATGCTTCGACCACCCTTCGTGCTTCCGTCACGGTTACGCCCACCCCCTCCCCATTATTGTTTATCTTCCATATTCTAATATGCGTTACGTCGTGCGTGTGAACCCGATAGTCCATTTCAATGCAAAATCGCAAAAAATTGCTCGATCGAATTTAATGCAGTTGGGAACGGAATTAATTAAAGAGAACATTTTATTATTTCATTATATCTTACGTATCGTCCCTCGATATCCTCCATACGTAAAAAAGGTTAGTAGATGGATATATACATATATATATATATATAGATAAACGAAAAATTTCATATTCGACGCAAACCCCAAGAGAATTTATTAAACCGGAAAGAGATCGTATTTCACATCGATTCCACGTTGAAGTAACATCAAATGCCGGATACTACCCCTTCGTTTGGATAGTTGGATATCGTATCGTGGATAACAGATGCCGCAATAAAATCCATGATAATCAGTTAATTCCTCTAAGGGGATGGATGTTTACGGCTACGTCGAATCGATCAAAATTTTTTGTCATCCGTGAGAATTAATTAGAAAGATATTATTCTTGAAAATATATCATTCCGATTCGAGCAATTTACAAAAATATCGATAATCATTTTGATCATTGGTTTCCAACAATCTCAAATATAATTAAATCACACTTCTTCTTTCAATATTCAACGAATTAATAGAAAGAATTCTTATATTTGTAAATATTTTTCCTCCTTCTGATCATAAAATTTTACTTTCGATTATCCGTTGCACTTTATACTCGTTCGAGTGAATATTTTAAAATTAATTTAACGAGAGGATCTTGACTTTCAATACGGCACGAAACGAAACACCTTAGTAAATTTAATTTTTCACTACGAGTTAATCAAGAAAATCGAAGAAATCCGAACGTTCTCCCTTTTCCAAAAGTTTTCTAAAAATTTCTCCACCTCTGGCGAAATGTATAAAAATACAATTTCCACAAAGGTGTTCAGAATCCACCATACCTGCTCGCCTTAAAACACGTCAGCTGTTCAAGGGTCTCTTTAAAGTTTAAAGGTCCTGGAAATCCTATTATACACCTCGTTCCTTGAGCCGGGTCGTCTTTTATTATGTCGTACGGATCGTAACCCATGGAAAAGCACCCACCTTTCGCCGGGACGGCAAGTTTCATGGGAAAATGGGGAGGTGGTACGATTTTTTCCAATTCTCTTCCTATTCCGGCAAGTGTTCCTTTCATACCGTACGTCGATTATCGTATCCAAGTCTGTTTACAATTTACATAAATATGAAAATCATCATCGCTGCTCCTTGAATCCCGAACTCGAAATCTAACATAAATAATTTGCGCAATAGAGGATAAGCAGAATTCGCACAAACACAAGGAAATAATACGAAGCGTATTCGATTCGAGTTGTAAGAAGATAAAACTGATACGGAATGTAGACACGGATGAAGAAGAAAATTTGGCTCATACAATGGCTCGACAATGGTCCAATTTGAATTTCTTCTATACTGTTACGCTCCACGCCGATAGACAGGATATCGATAAATCTTGGAAGAAGGTCGAAAGGAGCGGGCACGCGTGCCACAAGGATCAGCCACGTGGCCACATCCTCCTTCCAAGAAACTATTTGTGTTTTAACCGAAACTGCTCTCCGTCTACTGGCTCCTCTTTCGTTCACAACCCGTGGAATCCTTCGGTTTTTCCTTCGTGTATCTGTGGACTGATCTTTCTTCCTTATGTAAAAAAAAAAAAAAGAAAGAAAGAAAGAAAGAAAGAAAGAAAAAAGGTTCCAATTTAATCCAAACGTCGAAGGATAGATTGGAGAGCATAGATCTGTCTTCTTCTTCTGTTTCGTTTCTTCGAATCGAAATCGAAGTTTCGTAATCGATCTCGATGAACTGTTGCGAACTGTTCATATGTATCGAATTTGGCTAGAAGAGAAGAGGAAGAAGGAAAGAGAGAGAGGGGAGAGAAAAAAAAAAGGAAACGCGAAACGACAGTTCAACCGACAGTTTTGAAAAACTTCCACAGGCTTCCTGGCTTTCTTCCTCCTCCCTTTTTTTTCCCTTTTCGTCTGGAAGAGCAGCATCGGCCGCAAGACGTTTTGGAAGTATGAGGGCGCAGATGGGATTGTGTTTAATGAAGTTTGGCCCGAGTTGCACCTGCCACTTTCGAGGCATCTCGGACCGGCGGCCGTTACATTGCCTCGAGCACAATTTAAGAAATTGGCGGGAACCCCGTTTCCCATCCCTCCTTCTCCCAGATTCGATCCTCCTCGATATATCTCCGATTCTACCTTTCTCGTGCTTTAAATTCTCCCCCCCCCCCCCCCCCTCTTCTTTCTCTTTCGTCCCTCGATCGAAATGTTCGATCGAGCCTCGATCGAGATCCACGAGATGGGATTAATTGTAATTTGTGTAATTGTACATATAATCTTTATATTCGTGTGAAACAGCGTGAAACAAACGATAACGGATTAAAATCGATTATCCGATCGAGAAAGGGAAAAAGAAAAAGGAAAGGAAAGGACCGGTCAAACTCGTCGGGATTCGATTTTCTTTGATCTCAATGAACGACTACCTACCCGACGTGTAGCCTTTTCTAACCATCGGACGGATGTGTCCTTCCTGCTTCCTGTTGGACCTCGAGGAAACCTGGATCTTTTCGCGGAGATCGGCGGAAGTTCGGCCGATCAGTTAATCGCTCCCAACATCTGTTCATCTGTTCTCGATGACTTCAGCTTCGCTATCGTAACGAGAAATGCGCGAGATTTGCAAAAGAAAAAAATAAGCGTATTTTTCGGAAGGAAAAAGAAAGGAAAACTTGTTCTCGATGGTTTCACCTTTGTAACGAGAAATACACGAAATAAATTTGCAAAAAGAAAATAAGAATATTTTTCGGAAGGAAAACGAAGGGAAAACTTGTTCTCGATGGTTTCACCTTTGTAACGAGAAATACACGAGATGGATTTGCAAAAATTTGCAAAAGAAGAAAATAAGCGTATTTTTCGGAAGGAAAAAGAAAGGAAAATTTATTCTCGATGGTTTCACCTTCGTAAAAAAAAATACGCGAGATGGTTTTGCAAAAAAAAAAAAAAATTTATTTTTCGGAAGGAAAAAGAAAGGAAAATTTATTCTTGATGGTTTCACCTTCGTAAAAAAAAATATGCGAGATGCAAATTTTGCAAAAAAAAAAAAATAAATTTATTTTTCGGAAGGAAAAAGAAAGAAAAACTTGTTCTCGATGGTTTCACCTTTGTAACGAGAAATATACGAAATAAATTTGCAAAAAGAAAATAAGAATATTTTTCGGAAGGAAAACGAAAGGAAAACTTGTTCTCGATGGTTTGTGACAAGAAATACGCGATTTGTAAAAGAAGAAAATAAACATATTTTTCGGAAGAAAAAAGAAAGAAAAACTTGTTCTCGATGGTTTCACCTTTGTAACGAGAAATACATGAGATGGATTTGCAAAAATTTGCAAAAGAAGAAAATAAGTGTATTTTTCGCAAGGAAAAAGAAAACTTATTCTCGATGGTTTCATTTTCGTGATAAGAAATATACGAGATAAATTTGCAAAAGAAGAAAATAAGAATATTTTTCGGAAGGAAAACGAAAGGAAAACTTGTTCTCGATGGTTTCACCTTCGTAACAAAAAATACGCGAGATGGTTTTGCAAAAATTTGCAAAAGAAGAAAATAAGCGTATTTTTCGGAAGGAAAAAGAAAACTTGTTCTTGATGGTTTCACCTTCGTGACAAGAAATACGCGAGATAGATTTGCAAAAAAAAAAAAAAAATAAGCGTATTTTTCGGAAGGAAAAGGAAAGGAAAATTTATTCTCGATGGTTTCACCTTTGTAACGAGAAATACGCGAGATGGATTTGCAAAAATTTGCAAAAGAAGAAAATAAGCGTATTTTTCGGAAGGAAAAAGAAAACTTGTTCTCGATGGTTTCACCTTCGTAACGAGAAATACGCGAGAGAAAAATTTACAAAAGAAAAAAAGATAAGCGTTGTCGAGTTTCGAATCGAGTCGAAGATTCAACGTGTTCAACATTGTACGTACAAGGTTAATCGGCTCGAGTTTCCTTTCTTCCCTTATTCGCGCGTCGCGTGACGCTTAGGACGCTGGTTCTCGAGGATGCCTCGCAGGATGCCTCGAGGGCTGCCATCCGTCAAGCAAACGTGAAAGCTTGCGCTCCTGTTTGCGGCGATTTAATTACCCCCGGCATCTGGCGATCCTGCTTCCCTCTTCCAGCTTCCCTTCTTTCTCCTCCGTCTCCGTCCACCCACGAGCCCCCAAACCGCTAACATAACCGCAGCCTTTAAAAAAAAAAAAGAACCTACCCTAACAGATACTAGGTTCGACAAAAGGATGCGTTAACAAAGTAGGTTCGATCGTTTCTTAAAAAAAAAAAGAAAAAACACCCGCGTAGCAAATCTCGAGTAACCTACGACTATATAATATATATAAGTAACGAAAAATTGCGGGAAAAATTGGCGAATCAGTGGACGCGAATGACGAGGATCGGTTGAATTATTAAGGGAGTGGGTGGTGGAAAGAAAAAAAAAAAAAAAAAAAAAAAAAAAAAGTATCACGATTCGTTCGGGAGGAAGGCTCTGTTTCTAAGCGGAACAGCTGTTCCACCCCCTCCTGGCCCGGTCTCTTCTGGGAGATCTGCTTATATTCGGTCTATCTGAAGGAACTATCGTGCGGAGGTGGTTTTCGAGAGGGGCAACGGCGAAGGTAGGTAGCTGGAGCAGCTGGATCGGTAGAGACTCGAAAAACTCTCGGTCACGCCTTCTCCCCATATTGTATTCGTATCTAATGCTGTTCTCTTTCGCTCTGTGCGGAGGAAAAGAAAAAAAAAAAAANAAAAAAAAAGAAAGAAAGAGAGAGAAAGGAAGAAAAAAGATCTCGACGAGGATAAATGTTTCGTTCCGGCGCAACGGAATTATCCGACCCCTAATTTCGAATATTTCGCACGCGAAATAACTGGATCCGTCTTACTTACTCGTCTTACTTCTTCGTCGAATTCTCTTTGGAACGAGTTCGAATTGTGTCAAATTGTTTCCTGTATCTATCTCGCGGGGGAAACTTGCGCGTATCTCGTTCACCTTGAATGTTAAAATAAATAAAAAAAAAAAAAAAAGGAAGGAAGGAAAAAGGAAAAGAAAGGAAGAAGAAAAATTGGAACAGAAATTACGGCTTATCTATGTGAAAATTTGTTGCCCCGATCCGGCCAGTTTTACAGCTCGTAAAATAAATAAAGCACGCACGAAATTTTACGAGACGTTGTTTCCAACGAAACGCGAGCCGCGTATTCTCCTCTCCCATTACTCGTTTTAATTCGATCGCACGAAAAGTTAATGCCGGGAAATGAATGAAACACGAATGAAGCACGTTGCACGCACGTTTACAAAGTGGAGAGGAACATCCTGTGTTAAACGCTCCGTCCTCCTTCTTCTTCCACGGTTCGGTTGCACGAACGGATAAACTGCTCGCAATTAACTCAATTATTCGCGATCGTTCCCGTGAAACGCGCCTACTTACATAACGATCGATACCTGGCCTGGTAATTGTCGCCAGAGTTTACGGTATACGGAGATACATTCGATGGAAAAAGGTTTCGTTTTCCTCGAAAGCGAAATAAAAGAGGACGCCTTCCTCTTTTTCTTCCTTTCTCTCTCTCTCTCTCTCTCTCTACACTCTTTAGACTCGACGCCAGACGCTTTTTCCCTCGGCCGACGATTGAATATTTTTCGTTGGCGTGTGCCGTTTACGCTTCATTCCCTTGAAATTCCAGAATTTCCAGAGCATCTGCATCCAAACAGCTGGCCGCGCCACCCCCTTCGCTTATCCTTTCGTTCTGTGAAACGCGCGGCGGGCGACACACGACGAAACGAGACGAGTTTCCATCTGGTTATTGTTACAACAGATTTCGCAGGACGGAGAAAAATATTCCATGGAATTATCGTCCTGCACGAGAATGATAATCGAGAGGACGAAAGAATAATATAATCGAGGTATTATTTAAAGAGAGTAAACGATACTTTCGAATCGAGTTGGAATGGAGTGGAGGCGCGGGGTAGGAAGAGCACCACGCGCCTCGTGGCGAACAGATGACCAAACATGTTGAAAACGAGTATCGAGTTTCCTGGTAAAAATGCATATCCGTGGCCACGCGAAGGATTTCTATTTGTTTTCGTGCTCAGCTCTGATAAACGTCCACGTGGAAAGCCGGCATTGTTTTCTTTCTACGCGCCCTCCAGGATACCTGAGTGCACAGGTGATTGCGAACACGTCCCCCTTTGTTCCCCCTCTCGCTCTCTCTCCCCCTTGGCCTTCTTCCGCCGGCTCTTTCCTTCCACCGCTCTTTCCTCGTTCCTAAATTTCGACAGAAATTTCCACCAACGTTCACGCTTTTGACTTTCTTTTTTCTTTTTTTTTTTTTTTTTTAAGGAAAACCTTCGTTTCGAAATACGAGTCGCGTTTTCAGAAATATCGAGAGAGAAGCGGAAGAGAGTGAGAGAGACAGATGATAATGGATCTCTTATCGTCGACTTCGACGTTACGCTCGCGGCTTCTTTTCTTTTGATGTTCGAAAAGATAGCGATCGAGCGTACGTTAAATCGACGACGGTCGACCATGGGCCCGGCCCGTGCTCGGGGAGAGAAGTCCACGGGGGGAAAAAAAAGAAGAAAAAAAGAAGAAAAAGCCGATCGCCGGTTTGTCCTCCGCGACGAGGTGACGTCTCTTTCGTTCCTTTCTTTCGTTGGCGGAGCATATGCTGCCAGCTGCTCGGACCGCTGCCCAAAGGGTTGAGGGTCTCTGAATTTTCAAATTCCATTCTTCGCCATTTCTTTCCACCACGCGCTTCCTTCGCTTCCTTCTTTGTCCCTCGTCTTTCACCGTTCTCTCCGTTTTCTCCGAACGTCGATATTCGTTGCGTGCTAACATATTTACGAATATCGCGAGATTTCGAGTGTTGTGGGAACAATTTGCTTTGGAAAGAGGGGGAGGGGAATTGGTTTACCGAACGCGGGTTGTATTTAGTCCATTAGAGCGTTCAGAGGCGCGTGGAAAATGATCGGTAATCGTCTTGCGTTTTTATTAAAGCCGGCGGTATTAACTACATCCTGCAGACGCAGAACCCCTGCGGATCGGTTTCTCTCTAATTTTCGACGATGCGCTGACGTCACACCATCGTGTGCTCCCCGTGTGTTCCGGTCTGCGTACCCGGGACCGGAAGCAACGAACTCGTTGGGGGGGGGGGCGCGGGGCCCCGAGTTCAAACTAAAAAATCCCCCACGGATATCGATGTTCTCGCGTTTAAACGAGGAGGAAGTCGATATTCCCTTGAGAACTGGACGGTTGTCCGGTAGAAACCGGAGCTGGCACTAAATATTATAATTGCCCTGAAAAAAATATCATCTCTCATCTACGCTCGATGCACGATGATCGTGAATTTTTTTTTTCTTTTATATTTTTTTTTATAAAGAGACACGAGGAAAAAAAAAAAGAAGAAGAAGAAGAATGAGGAGGAATGACGTTTGGTCGCGACTCGCCCCCGATAAATAACGGTTACCCGTTAACTTTCTAAAAAAACTGGACGATTGCTTCAACGACGAATCAAGGAAAAAACGAGGCTTCCGAAGATATTTTCCAGAATCACGGATTATTAGCATTCGAACGATCGCGATTTCCGAATGGTGGGAAAAAAAATATCGTTTAAAACAATGAGAAACCTCGGCGAGTAATCGTCACGGCGACTGACCATCGTGGTCACGGTGTTCACCTGTCCATGCTTTGGTCACACTCGAAGCCATTTTACACGTACACGAGCGCACGTATACCCGCATGATCTGTGTACGGTGTACGCCTGTTTTTCAGCTCGTTTTCTGTAACGGTCGAATTTACCCCCATCACTTTGAAACCGTGATATATATAACAAAGCACGCTCACACTGTTGCTAATTGTAATATTGTAACTCGTTGTTCGTTTTAATTGCGCATCACGGTTTTTTTTTTTTTGAGATAAAAAGGGTGTATAGGCTCGATGACGAGGAGGAGAAGGAGGAGGAGGAGGAGGAGGAGGAGTCGCGAGGATCGAGTGTTGCATCAAGGATAACAACACCTTGTACCAAAATGAAATTTCGACCTTGAGGAGATCGATGCTGGCCGACATTCACGAATACGGCGTGCAAAACCCTCTATCGTGTGTATAGCAACACAATGTCAGCTCCGAAATTCGAACGGAACGGAACGGAACGAACGGCTCTAACAATACACGTATTTTCTTCGCCCGAACATTGTATTTAAAATTCGAGCGATCATTCGGCCAGTTTTATCGTTACGAGCTTTATTGTTACGAAAATATCCGATTTTTGAAAGGGAGGGGGAAAAAAAAAAGAGAGGAAAAAAAAAAAAAAAAGAAAAAAAAAATCGCAATGAAACGATGGTCAATTTTCAACACGAAACTCGTTTCTACTCTGGTCTCTCCCTCTTTTTCTGCCTGGTCCACCTGCTTGGGAACGATCGTTCTTTTTTCCTTTCGTCGCAGAACGCCGAGCGAACTACCCGCGAAAATACGTAAGCGAAGCGCGGGCTATTTCTTCTCCTTCCGATCGATCGATCGATCGAAACAACCCTCCAACTCGTGAATAATATCACGAAATAATATTACGATCCCCCGATGTGATAAACTTTTAAACCTGTAGTAAATTATCGATTAGAATCGATTCACGCGATATTAACGTCCGAATTATCAAAAATAATCTTACGAATTTAATATCTCTCGTACGTTAATACTATCGTCGTGAACTATCATCGAACCGTTATCGTGGTGGAGCAACAACCACGTTACGTACGCGAGATAGTTATCGCGAGTGAAAAAAAGAAAAGAAAGAAAGAAAGAAAGAGTAAGAGAGGCGAGAAACTTTGCGCGTTGGTTTCCACGTGCGAGGAATAGCGGTGATAAAAAGGGTATAAAACGATTTAGAGGGAGGAGGAGGAGGAGGAGGAGGAGCAGGAGGAGGAGGAGGAAGGCAGAGTTATATAGGAGAGTGGTCCGCGTGATCGCTCTATACGTCGTGCTACTTAGAAAAAAATAAAAGGTAGGCTTTATGGCGCGAGCCTCTTCCCTTCCCTGGCCAAAATCGCTTAGCATAATCCGTTGGACGGTTCGAAAGTGGGAGAAAGACGAAGGGATGTGAAGAGTAAGCGCGATTGCCGAGTTGGAAGAGGCGAGGATACCTGAGGTGGAACGGGACGGAGCGATGGTAAATGCGCGCCATTTTTACTGCGCACCCAGGTTGGCGCACCAATCAGATTTGAATCCTGGAGAGTCGGTGGAAGGGCACCGGACCTCGTGGCTTCGGTAAACGGCGGACTTGAAACAGGCTTCCTTGCCTTGAAGATTGGACGAACGAGCAGAACGAGTCTGGCCGTCGTACGGTGAAGACCAGAAGTTGCTTATCTAGTTCGGTAGCTGTGAGTAGTTGCGGCGTAGGCAGCCGGGCCGAATTTTCGAGAAATCTTGACAGAAAAGTCGGCGGAAATCGGGCGGGATAGCGGTGGATCGGTTGGCCGGGGAGCGGTGGACGTTCGGAAGGTAGGAAAACGGAGCGGCACAGTTTCCAGTTCGGATGCGGGATTGGAAATTCGCGTGGGCGCCGCTCTCGAACGTTTTGAAAAGCGAAAGAAGATCGAGACGGAGATAAGAACGAAAGTGGTTTCCCACCGAGTTGGTTGCTCGATTTTGTCGAAACAGAAGAAGTCTTCGAGATGCTGGCAGCTTCGTTCTGTCGCGAAGTTCACTTCACAGTGTTGTCCAGCACGACGATGGCCTCGCGCGTACCACGTTGCTTGTTCGGCAAACCGAATTCGAGGGAAACCGTGGAAATGCTCCACGAGGCGCTCGACGCTGAGAGAAGCAAATTCGCGAAGCGATGGGGCGTCGATCCTCGATCCGAAGACAAGGAGAACAACTATCAGAAGAAATATCACGACAAGTACGAGCAATCGCCGAAGAAACGGAGCAATCCGTATTCCAGACAGACCAGTATCCACGGTGAGCAGATTTCTATTTTTCCTTCTCGCCCTTCTTTTCAATTTTCTTTGTCCGAGTGCACACGATTATCCCGCGGCGTCGTTACTTGGAAACCAATTTTATTAAGCTGTGAAAAAACGTGAATAAGAAATTTTCTCATTTCCGCCCGAGAAAGGGAGGAGGATCCCTCTCGCTCGACAAAAGAGATATTAATCTCTTCGAATCGAATCGATCTTCCCTAAATCGATCGTTTATTCTTTTGAGACGATAGTTTAAAATAACATTTTCTTTACGCGAGCATGGAACGCGCGATATATTTGGAGCGATGCGTCCATCGGGTCGAATTAAATTTGATAAGCGTAGTAGGATGGTAAGAGCGTGGTAGGATTTTGGCGGGAAAGCGAGAGCGCTTGGCGAGGAAAGGGAAGGTAGAAGAAGGCGCAAGCGCAGGCCGGTCGCGTGGCTCCGGCTTCGACCTGTTTTCTTAGTCTAGCCTCGCTCCGCGTCTCTTCCGCCTTCTCTCTCTCCCTCCCTCCCTCCCTCCCTCCCTCCGTCTCCTTCTGGCCCAAGCTTCTGGTTTTACGCCGCTATCCAGAAACTTTCGACCCTGCCTGACTTAACCACTATCGCTTTCCAAAATTACGAACCCACGACGAGCCACTCCTCCTTTTCTTTCTCTCTCGCTCTCATCGTTATTACCTCACTCGTGATCTTTATATATATATATATATATATACACTATATACAATATATCGTCGGTATTGGCGGTATCGCTGTTTAATTGGAGCATGGTTCCAGACTGCATTGCCAACAATCGACGCACAAATTGGAATCGTTGAAAATACGAGAGCAAGAGGGGGGAGAGGAAAAAAATGTAGAAAGTGGTTTCTCATAGGTTGTCGAATGAATCACCGCCGATGAGTCATGCGTGTTTGAAGGAGGACGAAATACCTGAAGGGTTGTTGCTGTGACTCATCGGAAGGGCTCCAATTTTCGAGGAGTAAGACGGACTCGCGATCGAATTCCTTGAATTTTTTCCCCCTTAACCACCGACTCACAAATAGTTTTACCATTATTCACACATACCGACCACGGTCGCTCGGATGCACGATGGATATTACGTTTTATTGGCCAAGTGCATATTTCGCGACCAATCGCGTACTTTTTTTTAGAAACGATTATTATTAGAATTTTCTCTCTCTGTAATTTTTTTCCTCGTATTTGGAACACGATTTTATATATTTTCTTATTTCGTATTTACGAACGCACCGATGTGTCCCGATAACAAAACAGCCGTATATATATATATACGTATATTCCGTAATCAGAAGCGATACGTGGAAAAGTCAACAGAGCGAAACAGAAAGCCCGAGCCCTTTTTTCCGCCAACACCTGTTAATCTGTGACGAGTTCGGTGTCTTTTTTTCCCACGATTAAATCAGGCCCGCGAACACGCCAACAACGGGACCTTCCGAAGGTCGCGCACCACCTGTCGCATACCTTCTTACGATTCCATTTGCATTTCCTTTTTCCTCTCCCTCTCGTTCCTACGAGCTTAGAAAATTTTCCTTCCTCTTCTTCTTCTTCTTCTTCTCTCTTCCTTATGCGACGTAAATGATCGAGGTTGGAAAATCCTCGATCCCTCTGCAAATCGTCGACCACTTTCGAATAGGAAGAAAGGAGGAGGGAGGGAGGGAGACTTGTGCTCTTTGGTGAATCTGGAAGAAAAAAGAGAGACTGACCTCCTTTTAGAGTCTTCGTGGTGGAAATTTTTGGCTCGATTGAAGAATCGGAGAGAAGGAGGAATCCACGGACAAAAGTGATCTCTTCGATCTTTGTTCCCGAATCTTGAAGCAGGTACAGGTAGAGACGCGTCGTACCTTGCGCGAGGAAGAAGAAAGAAGAAAAGGAAAAATCTCGTTTTAGGTTATTCCTCGGGCGCGGAGAGACAGATGTTGACAATCGAAATTCCCGGTGGAATTTCGAGCGAGAGGAAAGGAAGCGGCGGGGACGTCGGCCGAGGAAGCTTCTTGGTTTCGCGCGCGCCATATGGCAAACCAGTGCGAAAAGGGAGGATAAGAGAAAGGATCGTCGCGTCCTCGACATATGGCCGTTCCTCCGATTTGTTCCACCTTTCGCACTTGTCATTACGATACACGATAATCGAGTTTCGTACATCGTGTTCGTTTTCGATCCCTTGCCTCTACGATCGCCGATTTTCAATATCGCGGAGAAAAAGAAATGAAAGATGGGAACACGAGAAATGTGAACGAGAAATGTAATTAATCGTATATACGTAAATAAAGAAGCAATGAATTGGAGAAAAGAGGGGAGAAATGGGGTGGAAACGAGTAGCTAGTAATCGAAAATAGTCAAACATAGGGTATTTTGTTTATGGGGTTTGTTGTGGAAATTTTCGTGCTTCTTACTTACTGAGACGTAACCTGCAATAACAAACCCGACTCATGTTTCCATTAATGAAAACACCTTTACGATACTTTAACTTTTGGAACAAAAGTATCGAGATAGTTTTGTCTTTCCTTTTTTTTTTTTTTTTTCCTTTTTTCACTTCAAATTTCTCGTTTCCCTCCCTCCATCGCGGATGGAAAGAAATCACGGAGGACGAGCTAATTCCTTTTGTTTTATGCATCCAACGACGCGCGTATCGTATTTGAAATTTTAATTAACCGCAAAATGTGCATACTAATCTTTAACTTGGCCCGTTTCGTTTCTTTTACAGATTATTGGCGAGCCCGTAAGGTATGCGAGGTGAATAAGAAACCTCTTGCCTCATCGGTGGACGCGGCGAAGCAGCAGAACGAGTCGTCGAAAACGTCGAAGATGATGATGAAGTCGTCGAAAAAGGCGGCACAGAATTGAGGGAGCGTAACGCGTGCTTAATTGCGTTTAAACAGTTCCATCCTGGCAAGAGTATCTATCTCCCATCTATGGGATCTTGTGTATTTATTCCTCGTTCCGCTCTTCCGTCATATCGTCGTCGTATTGTAAATTGAATAATCGTCGGCGTTGTCCTCCTTAGAATTAATTACTAATTGTTAACTATATATTATTCTTGTAAATAATGCATATATATATATATATATATATTGATTTGGAGGTTTGGATGAGCTCACCGTCTTCGTTATCGACTGTATCTTTCTTTTGTATCGTTTTCTTTTTTCATTCCGTTAACGATTCGAAAGATTCGAAACGTTGCGTTTTGACTTGAGGCGAGACAAAAAGAAAAAAAAAAAAGAAAAAAAAATAAAAGAAACGCAAAGTATTAATGGAGATTCTCGAGTTAATGGGATCTGTACCGACCGAACATTTTTATTAAGATAAAATTAGCCGAGGAGTGAGCCGTCGAAAGCCTGATTCGGTCGTTTCCTCGATGAAACGACAATGCAGCGCCTCCAAAGAATTAAGTATTGTGAAAAAAGGAAAAAAAAAAAANGAAAATCTCCACGCCGTTTAATCTCGTCTATCTCGAGATCTTGGGGAGAAAGTCCTATATCTATATGTATATCAATTAGGATTATTAAAGATTCTAGTCATCTAGTCATTTAAGAGATATCAAGTAAAAAAAAAAAAAAAAAATGATCGTGCTTTCATCATATGCGCTGTGTACATTCCTTTAATTCCCTTCCCCTTCTTTATAATCATAATAAAAGTCTGTAAAGTAACGCGCGTCGAACATCTGATATCTGGTAAGCGTTCAAAAGGCGCGAGAAATCGAACGAAATTAATCGTGGAAAATTATGATAATTCAGGAATGTTATTCTGTAATTATTTTGTAATTATTATATATATATATATATAATATTAATATTTGAATTTGACCATGGCGCATTTAAATGAATTATAAGATAATAGTCCGAAGTGACAATCGTGAATGTTACTGAATGCAAAATAAAATTGTTAATAATTTAAACAAAAAGTACTTTGTAATTTTTACGCGAATACGAAACACAAAGTAATCTCATCGACCGTGTCCGGCGATATATAGAAATAAAAATTGAAGAGAAAAACGAGCAATGACTCTCACATATGATTTTTTATAATACACCCTATATATGCGCATTCATATTTGAGCATTTATCTCCGAAATGGTATGAATAAATGGGGGTGGCACAACACGCTATACACACACACACACACACACACACACACACACATATATACGTATATGGTTAATTATAATACGTGATGCACCGCAGGGTCTTTCCACCATGGGGGAACGCTTGCGAAGGGAAGCAGCTGGTTCATGCTTTTAATGGCTGTCATCCTAGCTGGTCATTTCGATAATGGTAACTAATACTGATTTCTCAGATCTGCGTTAAATCGATTAAAACCAATCCTGACCGACGAAACGAAAAACGATTCGAAAATTCGTTCACATCCATCCATCACGATTCTCGTTTCCCACGTTTAACCGTTAAACCGTGTAATTATATTAATCGAAGAAGAAAAGAAAAAAAAGTACCAAGAGTTTTATATCGAGAGAGACGAAAACGTTCAAATCCTATATTGTCGCATTCGAATATAATTGGACACCTAAAACAGGACGTGACTTCATCGCGTTATTGTATCCAAGATCGTTAAGGACCGGGCCGTTGCGATATCCAATTACTCGGGAAAAGAGAGAAGAAGTTCTCTGCGAGTAAAGCGGAGGGGGAGGGAGAAAAAAGAAACAAAAAAAAAGGGAAAAGAACGGCGACGCGTTGTTTGACGGCAGGGTCGGGGCAAATTGTAGGAGAAAAGAGGAGGAAAGGAAGGAGCGAGGACGACCATCGTAGATCGTATTTTCGCTTTGGAATATATCCCCCTCCCCCGCCTGACACGGTTTATGAAAATCCAGGTGCGCGTACCCGTGCTTTTAACGAGCGTTTATCGTACACGTGTAACGTGGAACCCCACCTTAATTGATTGAATTAGCCGAGGAACGAGCTTACGTTGAAATTACACCTGACCCCGGCGAACTTCTGATGGATCGATCTTGATGGATCGGCCGACTCGTGGATGCCCGATCGATCATACCTCCTTTCCTTTCCACGGAACAGGGGTTAATCGATCACTTTTTACACGCCATCGGGTTCATTAACGGTCATTTGATGTAGGTCCGCTCTTCGTTTTTTTCCCCGCAAACTTTTATTCGGCCAACGCATGACCGAGCGTTTTCGTGCCCTGCCGGGCTAAAAATATTTTTCGAACGCTCTTTTCGCCGACCGAGAAGTCGATAAACGAATTAAGACGATTCCAACGGGATCCTTTATATTTCAAATAACGCGTAACGTAAATGCCTCGCTGTTCGTTCGTTGAACGTTGATTGCAAACTCGTCCGTGATGAAAAAGTGATAAATCATCGATCAAACGTCGAACATAAAGGAGACGAGTTTTAAACACTTTCCTAGTTGGTGGCCAAAGTGTAACGGACGAGTGGCCGTTGAATGAAAAATGTAACGCGTTACATACGCGATAATTCTTGTCGATGCTGAAGAATAGTAAACGAGAAGGATGAATTACGAAACGCTGGTAACGATGACCATAAATGGCCGCCTAACGAACTTGTCCAGTTCCATTTCGCTTTCTAACGGTAGCACGCGCCTCGTGTTTTCCTCTCTCTCTCTCTCTCTCTCTCCCTCTCTCTCCGCGGACCCCAACTTGGGCCAGGCATTAACTAATATCCTGTAAACACGCATATATTCGTGTGAGGGGAGTAACCGACTGGTCTAATTAAAGGACATTCATATCGAGTGGGCCAACCTTCGAACCCTTTCTTTCTGTTCGCGGAAACTGGTCCGGATGACCGTTTGCCCCGGCACGTGAACGAACCATTTGCCATTTACCTTCTCCAACCTTCCGCCAATCTTTTTTTCTTTACGATATTTCATTAATCACTTTGAAACGTCAGGGAGTCTAGGATCGGATCAATCGATGTAATCATGCAAATTTCTCGTATAATTTATAAGATATATGCTGAATAAAAAGGGGAGAGGGAGAGGGAAAATGTGTTTCTTTTCTTTTTCGATGCGAACGAGATTGCTTTCCTTTTTTTTGTTCCCCTCCTCCCTATTTTAAATCAAAAGCTGGAGGATATTTCAACGTATATACAAGGGAGCATACGCCCCACTGAAGACAAAACAAAAATTAAAGCGAGTCGGGTACGCGTAAGAAAGTGCACGTGTCGATGGTTGGAGAGGAAGTGGGAATTATAGGAAAAAAGGGGGAAAAGGCTAGCCTGTTTCTTGCATACGTGTCGATACTGGATCGTCTGTACGACGATCCATATGGTGTGTACTTGCCGCGGGTGGACTGCACTCGATTGCGCGTCTTAAACCATTGACGGTAATACCAAGTCCACGATTCGAGCAACGAGCGCATGCATAAACGGACGGTCACATAAATCCGTCGATTGGTGTCGATCGAAAGGGATCGGCCACTCGAGAATTGGTACGAGTGCGAGGCGAAAGAAATTAAATCGATTCGATTGGAGAGACGAGACAACATCGTCGAATAATCTTCTGTATGAACGAAAACCCTATAATAACGAGGAAAGAAAGAACTGTGTGCGTGCGCGTATGCGTGCGTCAGAGGGGAGGCAGAAAAATCCTTGGAAGAGGCAGTTTCTGGTCCCGATGAAATTTCAACCGGGCCACTTTCCCCCCCACCCACGAAGCTTCGAATCGTGGAAGGATCGATTCGCTCGGTAAGTTATATAGTTACGAGATGCAAGTACGTTTGCGAGCGTGTGGCTCGACGACAGATGTCCCACGAGCACCTCGACTCAACTCAGTTCCGATGGACCGACACGCACCGCAAAAACTGATCGACCGTGGTGAGAAGGGTTACGTGCAACGATCCACCATCCTCCCATCTCTCACGGTGGAGATTCTTCTTCTTCTTGGGAGAATCGGTGCGGTGCGAATTGCCGGTGGTGAGCATCGACGACCGCAGAATCGATAATCCTTATTTTCTTCTCGCGGCGCGTCTTCAACGCCACGTCGATAAGAGGTCGACGCCGTGGTAACGTGGACCCGTCGGCTTTACGAGCAGTGGAAACAGAATTGTTAGAGGAAGGGTGGAGAGGGAGAGAGAGAGAGAGAGAGAAAGGGGGGGGGCTGGAAATAGAAAGAAATAGACGACATCGGTGTGGTTAACGGCTTGCTAGGTTTTTGAGCAAGGGAGCATCGTTGGCAGGATGCCTCGCCTAGATCCTGTCTGGAGGCCGGAGAGAGGTCCTTCGAAGCGTGAAATCACTTCCAGTCTGAATATAAAGAGCGAAAAAGCGAGTGTCCGTTTGTGTTTCGCTCGTTCCGTACCACCGCCTTCGGAACTGCCTTGGAAATCGTTAAGCGCCTGCTACGCTTCTTCCCTCCTTGCGCGGAAGCCTTTTGCGTCGTGCTCAAGCCTCGCAAAAGTCGTTCCGCGTCTCGATAATCATTCAAATCATTCCTCGCCGCTTAAATCTTCGCTATTAATACGAATGGTGAAAACGGGATATCAAAAATACTTTTGGATACTTCTTGTTACTTACGAAATGCTTAGAGATGAGTTGCCATGTTTCTTGAAATTTCCAGAACAATTGGTAGATTTCTTTTTTTGAAAATTTTTCCCCTCGAGTTACGAGATTTCATTTATAATCTCGTTCGATCGAAGTACATGCACGAAAGCATGTAAAAAATTAATTTCGTACGATTTTTAATCGTACGAGAGGAAATTCGAGGAAACGTACTTAAAATTCCAACGTTCTAGCAATTTCTGGCCGAGGTCCATTATCAAAGAGAGAAGAGACTTCTCGGTCTTGGTTCTCGATCGGTCGGTCGAAAGTGCATCATCCACTCACAGATAAGTGGTAGCGGAACGTCGCGATGACTGCGCGATCCCGGCGTTTTAAATTTATCGCGAAACGGGCAGACGTTCTTCCGCCAGTCCCTCTAATGTATCCCTCGCGGGCTCTTAACGCGTCTCACATCCTCCCTTGCATCGTGCGGATATACCAGGACAATTTCAATTAAAAGCCACGAAATCGTTGGCCGCTTCCCTTTATCGAAAGGGGACCGGGCCAAAAATATTTCTCCGAACACCGGTCGTTCGTCTGCGTCTGCAACTGGATTATTTTTAACTTTACTCTGTCGCCTAGAACGAAAGATTTTTTCGTCGACCAATGGTAGTGGGAGACCGGGTGCTCTCCTTCGCACTTCGAGGTACTGCCTTTTTTCCGGAAATAGACTTCCTTTCTCCGAGTTAAACACGCACACCACCGTACACGAGCATTTCTGCGTATATGGGCCACGTACGATCCAATGGTTCACACATGGTTACGGTGCATGTATTTCAGAGCCATGCCGCCTCTTTCACTTATAAATAGACATACGTAGATGGATTAAGCGTATGGAATGCAGTTCGATGCACGAGGGGTTTTAAAACGTGGAAGCGCTGCAAGCGTTCTGCACCTCGTAAAGAAAGCGAAAGCTTCAGTTACCTCGCGAAACGTTGCGCAGAACGTTTGCCGTTGCCGTTCGCGAAATTCATTTTCCAGAATTCGAAACGTTTGTTCGACATGCTGGCTGCGAGACACAGGTGAGGTCACAACGGTACACACGAATGTTTCTAACTGTTTGCTTGCAACGAGAAAAATATTATTGCCTTCCTTGTCGATTTTATTAACTTCGTCCAATTAATCGATTAATTGGAAAAATAAGGAACGATGATTATTGGGTGATACGCGTATACGTATTCTTCGTATTAATAAAAGTGAAACTTTGACACTGCGTGCCAGCTTTCCCTCGCGATAAGGCACATCCCTTCAGACACCATAGATCCTGTCGTGTTGCGGTCGTTCCTGCATCCGGTAACTCACGAGAGAGGAGAGAGAGAGAGAGAGAGAGAGAGAGAGAGAGTACTGGTGACTAACGTTTCATACGGGATTTAACAGTGTAACGTTACATCGTTGGTTTGGTCTTTCCTGTGCTCCTCGAGTTCACAAGCCGAGCTTGGATTTCTCCGCGTACGAAAGAAGAGGTTATCGTGCGAGGGTTTTAAATTCCGGACAGGTTGAATGCACCCACAGCAACTGGGAGACACATTTCTTTTCACTCTAACGATCTCGATGAAAAACAGTATCCAATGGATTTTGTCATTGTTGTTGGTAGAACAATGGTAGAACGAGATATATTTCGGTGTCGAATTGCTCGATCGATACGGATCGAAATCAACGGAAAATTTCGAACTCGACGAGTAGAATAACGCAAGAGTAAAAAGAATAGAAAGTTTTATAAATATCGGATTGTAACTAGTAGATATAATAAGTATTAGAAAGTCTGGTAGGTCAGGAGGCGCTCTGTACGCCGGTGTTTTCACTTTCTTATCGTTTGGCGCCACTGTCGCATTTGCGAATCGCGCAGCACAATAGATACAAAGAAATCCGAACGCGAAACTCTTTTTCGTCGATTACGTACAAACGTGTTATATCTTGGTAGACAAAATATAGCGGAATTATTGTCCTTTTATCGGCGAAACGAAATAAACGTTTGGAAATCTATATATAGGCATAATGATAAAAAAGTGGCGAGATTCGTGACGGAGGGAAGTCGTAAAATTCATCGAGTCCACGTGACGCATCGCTTTGTTTCGATGCTTGTATATTTCTGCAATGGAAAGTCTGAGAAGAGTGTCGTTTGTTAGACGATACGTGGGCCGAGTAACGTCACTGACCTGCCGCAAATGGGTGAACGGTGCGCGAACACGAAATAAACGTTAGATAGAAATCCACAGCTGCGTCCGCGACCTACGTGAATCTATTTTAGTCCGAACGGAATCGAACGGAAAAGCCGAACGGCCATTTAGATTCGGTGGGTGGACTTAACCTATTTTTAGTGGCGCGTACTCATTGTCTCGAATTTACTATCGAAAATATGAGAATGATCGAAACGGATAGCGCTCATCCGGAGTGTTCGAGCCAATGCAACGCAAAAAAGGAACAGGAAGTGTGCCAATTTTCGAGCAATAATTTCAAAATCGTTATGCTACGCGACGGCCATAATGCGATTGCGCGTCGTAACTCGTTTGCTTCGAGTGGAATTTCGAGTGAATTATCAAAACCTCTTGATGAATTTTTCACCATGCATTCTATTTTCTTTTAAAACAGTTAAGCTATCATTGTATGTAAATGAAATACTAAATATAGGTAGGTGTCAAAAATTGATATTTAAATGCTCGTTAATATGCAATTTTTCATAAATTATTCCGAATATACAATGTGACCGGATACTCTCAAGACCAACGGTATACGATGATTTCTCGTTATTATCGTGGAATGTCAGGTTAACGAACTTTTAATAATTCTTGTTTACGGAATATGCTGACTGATTTTCCCATACCGTTATGAAAATTCTTCCGCCAACGAGCATAAATAATTATACGAGTTACAGGCAATCGATAATCCTGCGCCATTCATTTGCAAAGCATAATGCATAAATTAATCGTGGCTAATATTATACGCTCGACACATCGACACGTCATTCAATAACATTTACCGCAATGCACATATTTAAATTACATTACAGTACGTTTGATCGACTCGGACGGTAAAAAAGGTGCGAATATAATAAATCGCTCTGCATAAACGATTTCAATCATCGTTCTAATTAACTTCGATTACTCGTTTACCTTGATTCGTCCTTTCACACGAGCCTTTCTTTTTTTCCTTTCTTTCTTTCTTTCTTTTTTTTTTTTTTTTTTTTTTTTTTATTTCATTCTCGCCAAATCACGTCATCGCACGTCCCTCGTTTCTATAAATGTCTCGGAACGGCGGAGAGACAGATCGCTCGCACGTGACTCGCCGTCCTCGTTTCCATCGAAACTTTCCAACCCTGGAAACAAACACGTCCGCTCTTGGATGAAAACGTCCGACAGGAAACATACTCGAGGGCGCGGCGTTTCGAATCGGACGGGTCCTTCGTAACGATTCAGGCGACATTTAAACAGGATAGGGAACACGCGAGAATAATTTTCGTACACCTCTAATGGATAAGGGCTCGGTTTATTTTCTTCCTCTCTCTCTCTCTCTCTCTCTCTCTCTCTGTCGGAGGCTGTTACTGGATCAAAGTCATTTAACTCGGAGCACGGACTGTTACAAAGGAGAGGAAAACGAGCAAACATGTTTCGATCAAAAGGGAATGTTTTGGCTAAGATTAGAGGGTATTATTCGCGGGAAGTTGGGGATCCGGATCGTGTGGAAATGGGGCGAAATCGGGAATACAGGTCCGGCTTCCTTTCCACGTTCAAGCATCGCTTTCTTTTTTGCACGTTTCTCGTCGAGCGAGAAGCGTGACCGAGGTGATTCCTTTCGGTGGGAATACATTTCAAGGTTCGTGGAATACACGCAGGAAACGACAGTTGGCGCAAAAGATTTTAGCATATGTCGAAATTCAAGCGACACGTGCATCGAAAAGATATCGCCAAGGAAGGAACGAACGAACGAATGAATGAATATGCATTCCATTCACGGGGAATGGAATTCGTTGTTACGTTGACCGTTTGAGAAAGGCGCGCGCGCGCGCGCGCCTTCGAGAAGCGTGTGCAATTTCCAACAGGGCCGATTAAAATGCCGCGTCGAGAAAGGTATGTGGAAAATGCGTTTCGCCGGAACAAGTGTTTGCACAGAAATTACAGGCTTTCGATGTTAAATTGCCTTTATCGTCCAATCTATCTCGATTCGTGTAAGACAAATTTAAGACTCTCGTAGACGATTATCGATAACAGGGGAATGATCAAACTCCGGTATTGTGATGTTTCCGGTGATGTGATGTGACGTGAGTGATTTGATTCTCGATGGATGATAAAGGAAATCCCCGCAACAATTTCGATTTAAAAAAGAGGGGAAACACGCGACTCGTTGAGATTTATCATCGTATCGTCGTTGAAAAGGCAGAGCACGTTTGCTCACGATCATCGAGCGCATCAACAACTTCCGATCGAAATGGAATCACGAGCGAATGAATTAGTTAGAAAAATTATGCAATTTTCGCTGTGTGGCGATCAAAGTGAAAGAATTTACCGATATCGAACGCACCGTTTACTCTCGAAACTTCAATTTCAGGGAAGAGAAATGGAAAAGGACACGTTACTCGCGCGATTGCGATAATGGATAAAAGGAGCTCGTTGATTGGAATTCAATCCGAACGGAAGTTTTAGTTTTGAAGCTCGATAAAAAGAAAAGAAAGGAAAAGAAATGCGTTTACAGTTGTGCTTCTTTTTTTGGTATGTAACGGTTCGATTCTCTCTAGCGTTAATATTAATCAGATACGGTCATCAACTGACCGAGACGTGTTCATTCTGGTCACACGCGCGAACGTTTAAACGCACTGCAAACTTTAACCTGGATGCTTTCCAGTGGTCAATTTCCTCTATCGACCGGCCGACAATTTTTCTACTAAACGTCTGACGATCCAACGATGGCGCAACCATTGTTTTGACTGGAATTTACGCGTGCGATTTATTTACCTCGAGCCAACTCGATCGAGAAAGAAGAATTTCAATTATTCGGTCGGGTGTCTTTATCTGCTTTAAAAAAAAAAAAAAAAAAAAAGATTTCTAAAGGGCAGAGTGGAAGAAATCATCCATTCGTCAAGATAGTTCGAGCGGAATAATTACTGGTAAGCAACGTGCTCGATTCCTCCTTCGATGTTATTTCGTTCAGGAATAGCGGGTTAAACGAACATGTTGAGAAAAAAAAAGAAAAAAATCCGAGTTGCTCACAGATGTTACGCGCAGTTGCATGCGATATATTAAAGGAATCTCGTGATTTCCACCATAGCGACTCGAGTCATTAATCTCATGACTTATTCAACGCGTTGATCACCCGATATGTTGAATACAATTTAAAAATGAATTAAATACACGAGACGTGCAAAATAAAAAGAGGAGGCGTGTATTTGGCTTGGAGAAATTATTTTTTCTTTTTTTCTTCGTCGACCGGAGGATCGTTGAAATTCGAGAGAATTCGGACGGAAAAATGTTGAAATATCAGCTGTCGTATATATATATATATATACGCGAAATATCGATGGCACCGTTTAACAGCGCTCCCGCTGCTGCTCGAAGCCTTTCGAAAGGCGTGCTCGTCCCCGATGATGATCGACAGCTGCGTGGGTTGCTAGGGAAGAAAACGAGTGAACGAGAAGGACACGGGATAGGAAAGGAAACGGAAAAAAAAGAAAAACGGAAGCACAAAAAGGAGACGCAATTATGCAAGATCTAGTTGCGGCGATTTCCTCGGAAGTTGGAACGCGGAACATCAATACGTGGAACGTTACGGGGCTCGAAGCAGCCAAGAAGGTTCGAACCAAGTGTAAAAGATAGAGGAGGAGAACGATGATCGAGATGCTTGTTTTCAACTGTCGTTTTTTTTTTTTTTTTTTTTTTTTACAACGTTCGAAGAATCCTCCTCGAGAAATATACAAGGAGAGAATATCTATCTGTATGTGAGAATTTCCTATCGTTCCACTTCTCGCCATTCTCGGCTGTACGCGACTACCAACAGCTACACTCTCACGGAAACGTTACGGTTTTTCTCCATGGTAACGCAAAAACGAACGGCAAACCTTTCCTCCGCTCCCCCCTTGGCTTCGCGCGATCTTATTCAATCAGCTCGCAAATATGTATCGATCGATCGGTTTATCGCTCTCCGACAAACAATTCGATAATAACTACTCGGTGACATCGATATATAACCTCGATCGAAAATTAATATTGGATCATCGATTCGATCATCATTCCGTGTGTTACGATGTGTTGTTGTTGCGTTATCTTACCCGGGGATTAGATATATTATTAAGAGAGAAGAAACGTGAACGTGTCGTCGATGATCGATAATTCGCGGCACCACGAAGACACCAATAAAGTTTTTCTCGTTAAAGTACGTTCTTTCTTCGTACGTTCCACGAACGAGCGGTCGATACGCGGAAGAACGGTTATATTTCTACGTACGGTTAAGTCGTTTAAGTCGTATCGTAACGATCGTCGGCCGGAACGATGATAAATTTGCGTCCTAGGATGAACGACTACTTTACAATGAACCATTCTGTTAATGGGTATTCGCGCATGCGTCTGTTCCAGTGTTGCTCGCAAGTAATGGCCTGCAAGCAGAATCTAGGCTAGTGAGCTGCACCAGGGATGCAAGTAACTATTCCGACTTTCCGCCAGTCGCACTTTAAGCGTTGCATCAGCTGCAGCGTTTCACCGTTTCTCCCGTGAAATCGCAATCGTTCTCGATCGCGGACAATTTATCGCGATATCGTGTGCCCGATCAAATTTTTAAAAACATTTCAAACATTCTCCGGTAGAACGTGGCCAAGGTAGCGTGTTTTTCTTCCAAGGAATCGTCTCGAATTCACCTCGACGAGGCGAGGGAACGGAATGTGTAACTGGGGAAAAGTGGGACAAATAGCAGTAGTACGTCGAGTAGCGGTGCTATAACGCCGGTCAAATGGATACGATCCCTACGAAGGGATGCCGCGACAGAGACAGAAAGAGAAATAGAGAGAGGGAGAGAGAGAGAGAGAGAGATGAATAGCACGAATCACGCGGTAAAGAAAATTTTATTTCGTATTCTCGTTTCGCGAAAATAATACGCGTGTATTATTCGATCAGATCGTTGTTGAGATTTATTTCGATTAAAATTTCGAATCCAAACGCGACGCGCATTCGACGTACTGCTTTCTTTACCCACACTTTCTCTCTAATTATATATATGTGTATATATATATATATATATATATATCTTTCCTTATCTGCCGTTGAGGATCGAAACGATCGCTGGGTGGTGGGAGAGGAGTGGGGATCGATTGTTTAAAATTTAATTTCATTCATTCGAATTTATAACCAATATCGAGCTTTTGTCGGTGTGGACGTGGGTTCAATGTCAGTGATATTTTTCAAGGTTCGGGACGACGAATGCCGGTGAATTCGGATACGCGACCGATTCGTACCTCCGGGGACCGACAAGTAACGAGCGAACGACCTAGGTTAGTTCAAGGCCATCACGTATAATTATCGTTTTTTTAAATCGAGGCTCGTATATTTTTCTAACCTGACCATGTATGTTGGGGACCATGTATATTGACGTATTTTCAATGGAAACGGCAAATATCGTGGAAAAAAAGAAGATCGGTGGTCGAACGGTCACGATCGAACGATCACGATGTAACGACGAGAGAGAGAGAGAGA
The DNA here is from genome assembly GCF_014066325.1 of Apis laboriosa. NCBI lineage: Eukaryota > Metazoa > Arthropoda > Insecta > Hymenoptera > Apidae > Apis > Apis laboriosa. Next base: position 1,903,287 of record NW_025221020.1, read on the forward strand.
GAGAGAGAGAGACGGAATGGCGAGTAGAATGCGCATTGAAAGTGTCAAATATCGATATCCGTGCGAATGCGCACTGACCGAGTATCTCTCTCGTTGCAATGTGCGCGCGCACTAAAATACCCCCTCGTCGTACCTTAGTACCAGTCCACACCCCCGACGAAAACGATGGAATTATCGATCGCGTTGCTATTCGAGCCAAGAACATTTCGCTAGGCTGACGGCAACGTTGGGGACGCACGGTCTTTTTTTTTTTTTTTTACCGAGGAAAGGAAAACGCATCGCGTTCGTTTCGAAATGTTGCAAAATGAGTCTGGGACCATCGAAACGTTGTGCTCCGCTACGTGTCGCTGAACTGTGCCTGTGATCTGTGCGATACGACAAATTTCGCGAATTATAATATATCTCCGCCGATTCTCTGCCACACGACAGTGAGTAAATAAAAATCACGCCACGAGGATATTATATAGTTAGTTTTATCGGTGCACGAGACTTTCGATCCTGCATGGATTGGATATTATTAGCGTGAACTTTACCCTTCGGCTGTGCCAGATCAAACGTTTTTAAACATGGGACGTATAGGTACGTCTCCTATCTTCTGACCTTGCGAGCAAAATTTTATCATCGCTACAATGTTATCGATGTTTAAACCGCCTTGGAATGAAATTTTCTCGTTTTTTACCGAGATAAACGAACCGTTTATACGATAACGGAAAAGCGTAACGATCGTAATAATTGGCGGATACAAAGATGACAGGTGCACGTTTCTCTGCAAGAATTCTTTATTTTATGCAACTGTTTTTTATCGTACTCACTCTCGCTAATATAGATTCACACGTTATTCGAAATACCAAACGCATACTATTCACACTGTTATTCGGATAATTTCACGATAAATTGAACGAGATGAACAGATTCAGAAATTTGTATAATTTGAAACTTTTATCGCAAACTTTTATCACGAATAATTAAGTTTAAAAAGATTGATAGCAAAAATTAAGCGTAATTTGTCATACGCGTTTTTCTCTTTGTACGGTATAATATTTTATATAATTTTTACGAAAAAAAAAAAAAAAAAAAAAAGAAAAAGGAATTTATAATTTTTCGTATCTTTTGCCTATATATTACCTTGGAACATTCGATTAAATCAAATCGAATTTATTTCACGTTACTCGAGTAGCAAAAGCTTGGCTAGTGAAAGCGCCGACAAAACCAGTTTAGAACGAAATGTCAATATTGTTATGCTCGGTAAATAAAATCGAGAATCATCAACCTCGATAGCCAACGACTTTGATGATTCTTCGAAAAAGAAAGCGCGAAAAGATAGATACATTTTTATCGAATATTCATCGCAGAAATTGTACGATTTATACGATCGAAGATTAGACGTGAAAGTTTATCTCATCTATGTGTCGAATAACAACTACTATTATCCGGTATGCAGTGGTACGTTCGTGCAGGAAGTGATATGCATTCCAATACATTTGTTCAACGGCACATTGACCGAGAGTGCTATAGATTTCTCTTCTGTTCTTTCTTTCTCGTTGGCCAACACACGTTTGCAGGCTTGCATACTCTTGCAACGCGGCAACTCACTCGAAGCATATCACATTGTTTACAAACCACAAAGAGCTATTATCTATGCTAAATCGTGCGTAGCATTGGTAACTAAACCTGTCATACACACTTGCGAATCCTTTTTCTTGTTTTTTTGTACAGCATGTCACCTTCGAGCGTATGTTTATCTTTATATTTTACTCTCCTATCGTATTTGTCATAGTTCTGTTTTATTACGTTACGAGTAGTAGCTCTCCGCTTGAGGCGATAATCTTCGTGAAAGGAACGTTTCTTTCTCTTTTCTTTTTTTTTCACTTTTCTTTTCTTCTCCATTTTTCTTTCCGTCCCTTCTTCTTCTTCTTCTTCTTCTTCTTCTTTTTTTTTCTTTTTTTTTTTTTTATATACAAATTTAAAATCTAAATCTGTGAAGGGCTCGACTCATGATGCAATATCCAAACATCGATATACAAGAGGGGAGAAGGATTCGTAGCGTGCGAAGAAGACTTTTTCAAGACGACGATGACGATAATGAAACGGAATCGGGGCGAAATTCCCGTATCGAGGACAATGTTGCCAATTGTTTTTTCGAAGAGGCTCGAAAATACCGAGAGAACGTACGTACGAACGAGTAAAATAGTAGTTTACTTTGATTTACTATGACCGTTATTGAAACTGTACGATTCGTTTGAATGTAGGCTAAGGAGAGGTGGAACTTCGACTTCGAGAAGGAGGAACCTCTACCCGGTCGTTACGTATGGGTGAAGCTTGATCAACACGGAAATGAAATTCGCAATCCGTTGGAGACGAACAGCCGAGTAGAAAATATACAAACGATGCAGGAAGAAGACGCACAAGATGATGACGTTACGATGCAAGATCACGCAGAGGATAAGGATGACGATAAAATGACCGATAGTACGTGAGCAGAGAAAGAGAGAGAGAGAGAAAACAATAACAAAATAAAACGTAGTAACAAAATATAATTTTGCTCATCATAAATTTTGATAAAAAAGGAAAGTGATTCCTTTTTTCAAACTACAATTTATAAGTAAAAGTTAAAAAAAAAATCGATGAAATTGAAGTCAGAAGAAGATCAAATTGAAAATTGTGAAGATGTTGATTACAGAAAAAGGTATTAATTTGACTTCTAGTCAGAATAGACGCTCTTTAGCCTAAAGAGTATCTAGAGTAAACCAAAGTTTTTTTTTTTTTTTTTTATTTAAATTACAAAAAATTTTGACTCGTAATGACAACTCGAAAATCGGATGTCGATTGTCGTGATATTTGTTATTGTATTATTTATCTTAATTTTATACCATTTTACATAATTATTTAATATTTATTATTATACCTGCGTGCAATACACGTGATTAGTGAACGAATGATATTATTATGTGAATATAAATTATACGTATATTAAAGTGACTTTATACTTTTTATAGATAGACAAAATAATATATTTCTTTACCTTATAACTCTGCGTCCGACTTTTCAAATATTTTCCTCTTCTTCCTACTTCTTCTCTAATAAAACTACAACACGAGATTCATATAGACGGATTAGATGCTCTCAAACATATGGTGCATGACTTATGCGTGACCTGAATTCGAGGCACGAGAATAAGATGACACATCTGTTGTATACGTCTACCGAAGAAACGTAAACATTTCAATTATAATTAATTAGCGTATATATAAAAATTGTAAAAAAGTGCAACAATTATTACCGTTAACTTCTTAATTCCATTTAATTCTTCGAGCGCCAGCACTTGTTAAAAAATTTCTTAAAAATTAATCTCGAGTTCTCGTGAGAAGGAAGCGTGTTGTGCACCTGGCATCATTTCTTAAGAATCGTTTTTTTCACGTTGCTCGCGCTATGCTGAAGCTGGCCAAGATGATGGTGGTGTACCCATTGCCAGAAATTGCACTTCCGTTCCGCGAATTCCCACGGAAGTGGGTACAATCGCGACTACGACAAAAGATATTTTCGTATAACGTGCACCACCTTCATTGTTCTCCGCAACCATTCAATACTTCCACGCTGAACAATTAATAACGACCACCGCTAATGAACGGATCAATGAAGGATCTTTGCAAAGAATTTTTAATGTCGTTTTTTTTTTTTTTTTTTTTTTTTTTTTTTTTTTTATTTTTTTTTAGGGAGCAATGGTTACTGATGAATGAAAATGTATTTGTTCACGCCTTAACGGATCCTAGTATCCTTGTTTCCAACCTCGATCTCGATCCACCACCTTGATCTCGATAAAGATGATTTATCACGGTTACGTTTTCATTCTATGGCGGCGTGCACGCGACGAGATAACATATACCAACGGTAAACTCGGATTTGATAGTGAAATTCTTCTACCTAGATGAAACAGGTGACTCTTTAGATGGTAAATAGACGATGCAGACGCAGCCACGCGTCCTCCGGCCGTCTTTTCAAGACATAATATAAACACATGTTTCCTTGAGAAATAATCTAAAACGGCTCATCGTTCGGAAGATAGTGGCGGTAAACGTTATAAAAGGAAACGGTATTTGTTTTCTAACCTTCGTCTACAACGAACCATGAGAGAACACCTGTGTATGCAACGAAATACCTTGCTAAACGGGTACCCCACCTGACCGCAGATGAAAGAGAGACGGTAAGTCTTTGCGAAACGCAAAAAGGATTGTTTTACGCGACTCATTCGCTCGTTCTCCCCTCATTGAGATGCATCCGGTGCCACCCTCACCACTTCCTGGATGTTGCGTGGGATTTTCATTTTCAACAACACGCTTTGCAATCCTCTCATGAGAATTTGTCCTGCTACCGAATACATCTCTCGAGTTTTTTTATCTTCTTTTATTTATTTTATTTGTTTATTGTTTATTTTTTTTTTTTTGATAAGATGTTTATTCATAAAATAATGAATACGTATTATTAAGAAAGAAATATAATTGAATGATAAACGGTTAAACGGTCACACATATAAAGATAATAATCTCCTAATAAATAGGAGATTTTTTTATAACAAATAAGTATACGTAATTGATGTAATATAAAAAATAATATATAAAAAATCATTATCTGAATTTTCTTAGATTTGAACGTTTAAAATCTTCCCGCTAGTGTACAGTGACGCCATCTGGTTAGCCATACTTTTATCAGTGGGATATACACCAATACTATTTAACGTTAATACAATCAGGCTCTCTGATTGGTTGTGACGATCCATGTACGGTTCGCTCGACGCTAGTTACCTCGTACGCGACTGAAAACTATTTCCCATTGCCTTCTACATGAGACACGTACGATTCGGGCCACGAGAACAACAATGAGGTAAATTGACAATTATCATTGAAAAGTGTCGATTCACCTCGTTTATTTCGTATTTTTCTTTAGTAGGTTGTCGCAATAAACATTTTAACAATCATAAATTGTTACAAACATAAATTGTTTCAAAAAATATATACGAATTCATCTTTTATATTTATATAATAAATCAAAATTTATATTCTTTTATTATAAAAATATAATTTTTTACATTTATTATTAATATTTTTCAATTTATCATTAAAATATTTATATTTATCATTATTGTTCATTTATAAATAATTAAAAATATAAAATATTATTTTACATTAATCAAATCAAAATATTTAAATGTGTAAAAAATCAAGGCATAATAGGTATGAATAAAAATTGATCTGTTTACCAGATTACTTTATTTTTTGTTTTATCAGAGAAGAATAGTTATAGATAGATAAAATCTTATTTTTAAATTTTGCAAAATATAATGTGTTTTCATCATGGTGTCTAAGGATAATAGTTTATAAAGTTGAAATAAAATAATGATGATAATCTGAACAATATGCAAATAAATTCACTGTGCGTAATGTATTGCCATGCAAACATGGAAATCCGCCGAATAAACGTACGCACGAGTGTCCGTGATAAGATTATAGTCGTTGTTTTGAAAGCTGGACTTGTTTATTTTTCGTTTCTTTGTCAACATATAATGCGCTTCATTTTTTTTTTTTTTTAATCAATTATAAATTACTTATCATATCAATTTATCAATTTATCAAATATATATTGAAAAATATATTTTAACTTAAAACAGAATAATCAATAAGAATCATATTTTACAAGAAGACTCTATTCATAAAATATAAAAATTACCTTTTGCAATTTCTTACTTTTAAAAGCGTTCTCAAATTCAGATTTAATTGTGCGTTAAACACAATCGTATGTTTAGTGAAAATGGAAGACAATTATGATCGATCGCTTTTTCCAATTTTCCTTATAGTCCTCCTTTAATACAAAAAAATAAAGTTGGATAGTATTTACCATAAACTTGGCATACTGGGACGCATCCGATGGTTACAATCAGCATTCTGCTCGTTTGTGTTGTCATGGAAGGGGCCAATAACTGTATAACCTTCTCGTACGTGTTTTCAAAGGCTCGAAATGCTGCGCTCAGGTCGAAGGAACTATACTCTGCAAATGGCGGTTATTTCGTTTCTTCCCTGACATGTGGAGAGGGTAAAGGGGTGATACCGAAGATAGCCGAAAATAGCCGATGTATTTAGAGGCTTGGTTACTTGCAATGAGAAGCGCACACTTCAGTCGCTAGAGAGCGCTTTACACGTGTGGAACGTGTCTTCGCGCAACTTTGTGCGTTACAGAGCACGCACGCACCTCGTCAGCGTCAACATAACTGCGCAATCGTGTACGACCTTCTGCCGAACTTGGAACCACGCGCGTGTCTGACAGACGTGTATTTGGCGGGAAGCGTGGTACTCGTTTCATTTGGATTTTATGTGGTATCGAAGTCGATTCAGTGGCTCCCCACCGTGTCAGCGAACAGCATATTGGTGCTTTCGGGCCGTGTGCAATAACGTTTTCAGTAAAATTGTCTTGTGTCGAACAAGAAATCTTGAGTGATATATTTATGTATTTTGCATTATACGCATGGACGGGATAATTATAAACTCAAAAAACTGATATATAATCAGTTTTTAATTTCAACAATAACGTGGTAACCTTCGCGGGAACACGTCGAAACACGCTCGCCGTTTCTTGAAGCCTCACGCGCAAGTGCGTGCGACGTTGCCGGCTTTTTCTTCCCGCGGGCTATATTGACGAATTTAAGAGAAAAGGACAAAAAACTTAAAATCATAATCAATTATTGACATCAATTTTAGTTATTATGACCGTGGAAATGTATACCGATATTTGAGAAAATATGAGATAGTTGTTGCTGTTTTCCTATCTTACCTCTCACTCTTTCATCGTGGTACGCAATAGTGTGTTTACCGTGTTGCCAAACTTTCTAGTTTATCATACACGCTTCAGTTGTGGATGATATATTCCGAATTAAAATATATCTTCCGATTCACGGATGTATACCGCAAAAAATCAGTATTTCGAAGTGTTTGGTGGATCCATGATCGAATCAATAGTCAGCGTAATCGTGAGACGACGCTGAGCACGGCCATTATTCGAAATTCGGTGGGTCGCGCCACGACAACGTTGCCACGTCTTCGCAAGCCGCGAGTATTTCAACGTTCTGTGAACGATTCCTGGAAGAATCATCTCCGTAAACGGGACGTATATAATATACGTGTTGAAATTCATAAGAAAAAAAGATTGTTTTCTAACATTGCGCTGTGCGCGTATCGAAATTGATCGAGTGTGTAAGTTAGTAAGTGGCGTATCGTGATTTGGAACACAGACGCTGGGAGAAAGACAGAAAGAGACAAAGTGAGAGAAGGAGTAATAAAAAAGAGAAAAAGTAGACACTAAGTGAAGAGAAACGGAAGCTGTTTGTTCGTGAAAACACTTGGTTATTGGTAACTGCGACGGAGAACAGCGACGTTGCCGGCGTGAAAGACTAACAAAATATGAGCGCTCGAGTGTTGAATCCGGTGATGATGACGGAAATGAGCAGGAATTTGGGTGGAGGACGAACGGTGCCGAGCAGAGCAGCCCTTGCTCGTGTTCGAAGGGACCTATTCGGACCCGTCGATCACGCCGCGGCTCGTGCATTGGCGGAACGAGAGCTTCGCGCTCAATCCATACTTGATGCCGAGAGATGGGGATTTGACTTTCACTTGGAAATACCAAGAGCTAATTCAAGGTACGAGTGGGAGCTGGTTACACCACAGGATGTGGTACCCGAACCCTATGCCCTACGAGGTATGCCCTACTTAAGGAAACACGCACCTAGTACACCACGAAAAGTACGAGATTCATCGCCCACTACAAGATTTCTCCGTAAAGATCTTTCGTCACCAGTAACTCCAATTCTCTCGAAATCTGAAAGAACGCCACCTTCACAAGAGCCAAGAGTACCGCAAATCGGTGAAATCACAACCAACGATCTGTTCGATTTTGACTCGGATAAGAAAACGTATATCGTCGAACCCACTACCCCCGTTTTACCAACCTCCGCAACGAGGAAACAGTCCTCTATAACCGGTAAGCGATAACATATTTTTTTCTATCTCATAATTGCTATTGTACAGAGTGAAGTAGGGCGGCAACGTGCCATAAGCACGTGCGCTTCTCGCGGTACCATTAGAAATTGACCGACGCGCCAGTTGCTATGTTCCGCTCTACAAAAACTTTTTCGCTTATTTTAAAAGCATCTTTATTAAAGAACTAACTCATCTTTAAATGAATGAATCACTTATATTCATCTCATACAGTTAGATTCAATATCAATAATTCTTAATCGCTTGCATATTAAAATATTGCAAATACTAATTTTTCACTTTTTATTTCATTCTTTGTTTTATTTTTTATTCTTTTTCTTTTTCTATTTTTATCAAATAACAATAATTCATATTTTTCATCATAAATTATACATTTTACGCGAATAAACAAAAAATAAAATATTTTTTGGATTATCATTCGTCAAAAAATATAATTTCGTTTTTCGTTTTAATCTTTTCGATAAATCAAGCAAAAAATTACGTAATTATATGGGAATATAAGATTTCTTGAATTGTTTCGTTCATTTGATCGTCACGCATTATCGAAGTTAATTAGCTGGCATTATTTATACGGGAAGTAGTTTATCCTNTCGATAAATCAACCAAAAAATTACGTAATTACATGGGAATATAAGATTTCTTGAATTGTTTCGTTCATTTGATCGTCACGCATTATCGAAGTTAATTAGCTGGCATTATTTATACGGGAAGTAGTTTATCCTAGGTCAACCTAATTCGTCGATTGACAAGGTCGCTGCAATTTACGTAAATTACATAAGCATTTGATAAAGAGAAATGAAAAAACGGCCTGAAAAAAGGATTCAAATTCCTTCTTATCTTCTAATGTATCATATTTACAACCGTCAATAGTTTTAGGTTCGTTAAGCCGAGATTGTCATATATCGACTTCGTATGAAACACGTTAAAAGATAGATAAAATTATTCTATTATCATGGTTACGATAAAATTGACGGCGGAAAAAAATCTATCGTAAATACTTTTTTTTTTTCTCTCGGATAATTATTAGTCTGATAATTCAATATATATTAACGTAAACAAGGATGACATAACGATAAATATTATTCGTAATTTTTCTATTAATCGATCAAACAACGGAATATGCCATCTAATTACGCTTATCTTCCATTTACAAAAGTAGAATGTGAATCATCTCTTTTTCTCATTTTCGGCGGCACAGATTTTCAGATTTTCCGCGTTGCGTCCGTGTGTTGTTACACGGCCATTTTGTTTGGACCCATACTTTACAGTCTAGTTCCCCTTTTTTTTCGCCTATTTATTATTCGGGCGTGCACACCACCCACGCGACGCGACTATTTCTGGACGTGACTCGTCATATGTCTCGCACGCACGCATCTACACGCGTGTAAACATATTTTGCGTCGTAGCAGTTTACACACTTTTGTTTATGTATACTTCGCTTCGTGTCGCGGATCTGAGAATTATCAATTCGATAAAATTGTTCGCAAAAAACACGATCTGAAGATGAGATGAATCACCTTGATCGTTGCAATTTTTCCAAAGTATAATCTCTCTAGCTGCAATCGATACACGGTTTAATTGTATCGAGCGTAATTGGATTTACCTGTAATGATTTTTCGATTGATCTAAACTGGACGTGGTCGCGTGCTGCGCGTGACGGTAACCGTCCGTTATTATTAGTTAACGATAAAATCGTGCGATACGCTCGCCATTCGATTAACCGGATCGATACACAACACTCGTTTTGATCTTTCGATGAGATCCGTTCCCTGTAACGAGTGTAAACCCCTCCTCCCCTCCAACACTTTTTCGAGTATACGGGAGCAAAAGTGCGTGCACGAGTCGTAACGTACGCGAGCTCGCTCTGTGCATCGTGGGTACGAATGGGGGTGCAGAGAATGATTTTCCTAACGTACGTTATTAATGAGCCGCGCGCGGTCAGCTGTGCAGTCCATATGGGGGGTTGCGCACCCCCGTTCCATTCTGTTCCGCGCAGCCCCCTCGGTCATCAGCTTTTGTTCGCGCGCGCGAGCGTCGTGCGAGCGATACCTCCTGCACGTTGCGCGCATGGGGGTATCAGCTGTGCTCACAATCGTGCATCACTGACAAACAACCCTCTGGATGGCACGCTACGTGGGGTGGATCGATCGGTATTTAAAATCAGGATTAGCAAGCACGATGTTCGCAACCCGCATGCACGAGCTATTTAAATTGCACACGACGATTTCGTCCGTATTGCACGAAGGTCTACTTTTCAAAGGGTTATGTTAGAATAGCTCGCTAAAAAAAAAAAAAAAGAATATTCGGTTTTTTTACGTTTCTGATTCTATACGAGATACGAGGAGGAGATGATACGGAGAGGGGTAAATGGCATCACAGCTGCCTCTCAAGTGTCCATAATTCGTGTCGCGTGGCAATACGATCGAATTTAGACGGTTAGAGGGTTAGTCAGAGAAATTGAACAGATGCATAAAATTTTCCCGTGGAAATTCGCCAAATGTCGCCTCGAGAAGGGAAGCAAACGGTGGTTCGTGCGGACTGAATGTGCGACGTTATATGACTCACGATTACGAGTATTAGACTAGGTTGGATTGTGTTTTTCTGCAGGCTTCTTATATCATGACTCAGAAGAGAAGTTCGCAAACGGAAAACGCATATGGGAGAAATGAAGTTGCATGTATCTTATTCCAAGCTATTTATCCGCATTTATCTTTCTCTATAACCGTTGTTGTTCTCTATACTATATAATATACACTTGAATGCTTTAATATTGCCAAGATTTGCGTGTATCTTATCAAACCCCCGATATATAATTAACAAGCATGTGCGTCGATACTGTATTTGTAAAATTATCGCGAATGCGATTTGGCGTACGTGCATTGGTTAAACTACATCGTACGCGAGGTCAAATTTTATATTGCATGCGATTAGAATCGTTACTTACGATTTATAACGTATTGAATTATATTTGAATGCAAATTTCATCATTATTTTCTTCGTTGCATCGTATTATCAAGTTTCGAAAAAAAGTAATCTTCTGTAATTATTATTGTTTTCACGATTGATCCTCCGATATCATCCGAGATCTTTTATCAAGAAGATGCATAGAGTTAACGAAAGTGAAAATAAGTCGTGTATTTATCTATACATGTTTGCTTGTTGTGTGTTTTCAGACTATATGAAGAGTCGTAAACGTAGCCTAAACGGTAGCGCGAAGAGCATGATAGAGCCGCCGGAGAAGATCGCTCGCAACGCGGGTCAGATACGCAGCTAAAAGCCTTCCAGCTTCCTCCTTCAGCCTCGCTGTCTTCTTCCATCTCTTTGGAGCGCGAGTGGGACCGGAAACACGAAGCATCACTGCCAGGAGGAACGAGAAAGGCAGAAGCTTTGGCAAGGAGGCGCGAGGTCCGTTGGCTGTGCCATTCACGTAGATTTATCCGCCATGAATATATAGGCGAAAACGGTGGGGAAAAAAGAAACGAAATGTGGTGCCGTTTTTTTTTCATCGCGTATACTTTCGTGGCCACGCCACGGAAAATACAAAGTACATAGTAACAACAGCGACTATAATTATAAAATAATGAACAGAGGATGCACGATATTCTACGGTTGTTGCTGTCATCTTTATATTTCTTTTTTCTTCTTTTTCTTTTTATATGTCATTTGCGTTCTTTTGCATTAAGCTAAACACAGAGTAACGATAAGAATATATATAAATATATATATATATATATATAAATATATATATTTTTATATATATATATATAGCGCGACAGGGAAAGAAAGAAAGAGAACGTGTGTGCGTGCGTGAGTGAGTGAGTGGGTGTGTGCGTTTTTTTCACGAAATTAATTAATGTAATATATTGTCCGTTTAATTCTAAAATGAAGCGAGAGTGGATGAGTGATGATAATGGAATTGTTGCATACATACACTTTAATACGAGCGTAAGGAGACAAAAAAATATATAAAATATTTTTTAGGACACAACGTAGATTTTAAGATTAGGTATTAAGTGAAAGTGCATTGCGTTTCTATCAAAAAAAAAAAAAAAAA